>NC_084744.1:26827791-27127791 GCF_033978785.1 Entelurus aequoreus | reverse complement strand
ACCATTATCTACTTTACATTTGTCACAGGTTGGGGACACAGCAGGATAGAATAACCTTAGAATAATGAAACCTATGTATGACTTTGAACTGAATGATCCTGTGTCTGCTGTTTATTGAACATTTATTAATGCATGAAAGTACAGTCGTCCATACCTCATTAGGGAGACCATCACCCATTTCTTTTTCCCATGCTCTCTTAATAGATAGTGCCAATTCAGGCTCTTTACTAAAAAAGATTGTAAAATTAGAGAGGAGTTTTTTTCTGTTCGGAGAAATCGAAAATAATTCCAAGAGAGCATGTCCTTTCTCTTTGGTTTCAAAATGAGGGATGTTCTCCCTTACAAAATGTCTAAAATACATATATCTGGAAAAAAAATAGAGTTAGATAAACTATACTTTTCTTGTAATTGGCCAAAGGAAGCAACATTTCCATCAATATAGAAATCCTGTAGACATCTTAGCCCCTTCCTATGCCATGCTGCACATGTCTTGTCCAATAATGCTGTGGTAAAGGCATGATTATGGCAGACTGGTGTATGGATCCATATATTTGGAACTTTATAGATGTTTTTTATTTGCATTAAGATCCTAAGAGAATTTCTTACAACAAAATTATGACTTACTGACTTGATAGATGAAGCCTGAGTAAAAAGTAAAGATGTCAAGGAGGCATATGGCTTTAATAGGGACATCAATTCAAATTGTATCCACAAAGGGACATAGTTGAATAATTAATAGTCTGATGACCACCATTGCCAGTATGCCAATGACCACCATTGCCAGTATGCCAATGACCACCATTGCCAGTATGTCAATGACCACCATTGCCAGTATGTCAATGACCACCATTGCCAGTATGCCGATGACCACCATTGCCAGTATGCCGATGACCACCATTGCCAGTATGCCAATGACCACCATTGCCAGTATGTCAATGACCACCATTGCCAGTATGCCAATGACCACCATTGCCAGTATGCCAATGACCACCATTGCCAGTATGTCAATGACCACCATTGCCAGTATGTCAATGACCACCATTGCCAGTATGCCGATGACCACCATTGCCAGTTTGCCGATGACCACCATTGCCAGTATGCCAATGACCACCATTGCCAGTATGCCAGTGACCACCATTGCCAGTATGCCAATGACCACCATTGCCAGTATGCCAATTACCACCATTGCCAGTATGCCGATGACCACCATTGCCAGTATGCCCATGACCACCATTGCCAGTATGCCCATGACCACCATTGCCAGTATGCCAATGACCACCATTGCCAGTATGTCAATGACCACCATTGCTAGTATGCCGATGATCACTATTGCCAGTATGCCGATAACCACCATTGCCAGTATGCCAATGACCCCCATTGCCAGTATGCCAATGACCACCATTGCCAGTATGTCAATGACCACCATTACCTATATGTCAATGACCACCATTACCTATATGTCAATGACCACCATTGCCTGTATGCCAATGACCACCATTGCCAGTATGCCAATGACCACCATTGCCAGTATGCCAATGACCACCATTGCCAGTATGCCATTGACCACCATTGCCAGTATGCCAATGACCACCATTGCCAGTATGTCAATGACCACCATTGCCAGTATGCCAATGACCACCATTGCCAGTATGCCAATGACCACCATTGCCAGTATGTCAATGACCACCATTGCCAGTATGTCAATGACCACCATTGCCAGTATGCCGATGACCACCATTGCCAGTTTGCCGATGACCACCATTGCCAGTATGCCAATGACCACCATTGCCAGTATGCCAGTGACCACCATTGCCAGTATGCCAATGACCACCATTGCCAGTATGCCAATTACCACCATTGCCAGTATGCCGATGACCACCATTGCCAGTATGCCCATGACCACCATTGCCAGTATGCCCATGACCACCATTGCCAGTATGCCAATGACCACCATTGCCAGTATGTCAATGACCACCATTGCTAGTATGCCGATGATCACTATTGCCAGTATGCCGATAACCACCATTGCCAGTATGCCAATGACCCCCATTGCCAGTATGCCAATGACCACCATTGCCAGTATGTCAATGACCACCATTACCTATATGTCAATGACCACCATTACCTATATGTCAATGACCACCATTGCCTGTATGCCAATGACCACCATTGCCAGTATGCCAATGACCACCATTGCCAGTATGCCAATGACCACCATTGCCAGTATGCCATTGACCACCATTGCCAGTATGTCAATGACCACCATTACCTATATGTCAATGACCACCATTACCTATATGTCAATGACCACCATTGCCTGTATGTCAATGACCACCATTGCCAGTATGTCAATGACCACCATTGCCAGTATGCCGATGCCCGAGCATTTGCTGCCCAATAATAATGTTTGAATATCGGAAGACCCAAACCACCACAGGTAGATCTGAATATAGGTTTTTTAGATAATCTATGTTTTTTATACCCCCAAACAAAATCCAAAATGTTTGTATCTGTTTTCTTAAAGTAATAATTTGATTTAACAATTGGTAGATTTTGGAAGAGGTACGAAAATGTTGGTAGGGATACCATCTTTATGGCATTCACTCATAGATAGTGGTAGGGTCCTCCAGTATTCTATGTTGTATTTCAGTTTGTCTCAGGAAGGTTTAATTTTAACAATGATTTAGGACTTTTAGATATTTTGAGTCTGAGATATATAATATAATACGGTACAATTTTCACTGGACAGTCCTACAAGTCAATATTTTCACCAATAAACATAAGATCACTTTTGGCCCAATTTATGGTATAGCCAGAAATTTTACCAAAAGAGCTAATATATTGAAAAAGGTTAGGGATGTCCTCCTTGGGATTCATTAGAGTGACGATTAAATCATCTGCGTACAAGCTGACGAGAGCTTCTGATGCACCAACTGGAATGGCTCTAATACTAGGGTGATTCCTTTTTCCTATTGGCTAGGGTTCTAGTGCTATCTTAAATAGCACGGGAGACAGTCTCCTTGACGTACTCCTCAGCGTAGACTAAATGGCCCTGATTTCATGTTATTTGTGATAACAGCGGATTTAGGAGAGTGATAAATCATTTTAATCCAGTTTACAAAAGTTTCCCCAAAATCAAACCTCCTCATACTTTAAATAAATATGGCCATTCAAGAGATTCAAAGGCTTTCTGGGTGTCCAGTGACAGGACGGCTCCATTGGCATAGTCCCTCTAGTCAGAATACAAAATGTTTACCTAGCGTCACACATTAAAAAAAGAATGCCTGCCAGGTGTAAAGCCAACTTGATCTGCATGAATAATTGTCTCTATGTGTTTGTTTAATCTAGTAGCTAGTACCTTTGTAAAAATGTTGTGGTCATGGTTGAGCAGAGAGATAGGCCTATAGTTAGATGGATTGCTCTGTCAATACAACACAGATGTTTGCCTCATAAAGAGATGGTGGAAACTTTTTATTTGTTCTGGAATCATTGATCATCCTAAGTAATAGAGGTGTCACAATATGGTGAAATGCCTGATAGAACTCAGCCCCAAACCCATGGGGTCCAGGACATTTACCTGCAGGAAATTACTCTCTGGCCTTGTTTTGATGAAAAACTTTTTTGTGAACAAAATGCAAGACATAAGGGCCAGTATTAGTCCTCCCTTGGATGGTTTGTGCTCTACACCAGCCCCTGTGTGCGCGTCATGGTCTTCCTTACTCCTGTCCGCCTACAGGATGTTCAGGTTTAAGTGGGCAAAATGAAACCCACATCGTGCCCTGTGGACATTGTTCCTACTTCACTGTTCTTGAATGTTTTTGATGTTGTTGGTCCAAAATTGATTAACCTTTCACTTCAGTTTGGCTCGATCCCCAGCTTTTTTAAACATGCTGTGGTGAATCCCATTCTTAAAAAACCTAATCTTGATCCGTGGAGCCTATAAATTACCGGCCCATATCAAAACTTCCCTTCATGTCAAAAATCATTGAAAAAGTGGTAGCCAAGCAGCTAACCTCATTTTTGGAACAGCGTGATCTTTATTATAAATACTAGAGATGTCCGATATCGGGCTGCCGATATTATCGGCCGATAAATGCTTTAAAATGTAATATCGGAAATGATCAGTATCGGTTTCAAAAAGTAAAATGTATGACTTTTTAAAACGCCGCTGTACAGAGTGGTACACGGACGTAGGGAGAAGTACAGAGCGCCAATAAAACTTAAAGGCACTGCCTCTGCGTGCCGGCCCAGTCACATAATATCTACGGTTTTTCACACATACAAGTGAACGCAACGCATACTTGGTCAACAGCCATACAGGTCACACTGAGGGTTGCCGTATAAACAACTTTAACACTGTTACAAATATGCGCCACACTGTCAACCCACACTAAACAACAATGACAAACACATTTCGGGAGAACATCCGCACAGTAACACAACATAAACACAACAGAACAAATACCCAGAACCCCTTGCAGCACTAACTCTTCCGGGACGCTACAATATACACCCCCCGCTGCCCCCTCACTTTCTATCTGAGTTCTTGGAGTGCGTATCCTGTATAAAAAACTGCTTGTCCTCAAATTTCCTCCAGATAAATTCTAACAAAACGGAAACTCTGATAATTGCTCCCGATAAACAGATACCCCTGATCTTGAACTCCCTTGGTGCTCTGGGTGCATCTGTTCAAAGCAGCCTCAGAAACCTTCTTTGATCAGTACACGTCTTTGGAGGGTCACTGTCGTCAACTGACCAAGGACTGTTTTTATCATCTCAGAAATATTTCTAAAGTGAAACATTTGTTGTCAAAATTGGATCTGGAAATGATCATTCACGCGTTCAGTTCGTCTGGCATTGACTATTGCAATTCTCTTTTCAACAAGTCAACGCTAAAGAGACTTCAGACGGTACAAAATGTGGCTTCTAGACTTTTGACCGCTGTACCCGGAACAGCCCATTTTATCCAGTCTTCATTGTCTTCCAGTTAAAATTCCGCATTGAGTTTAAGATTTTAGTCCGGACATTCCGTGCGTTGCATGGTGGGGCCCCTCAGTACATCACTGACTTGTTTGCCCTTCTCTTCAGGGCGCAGCCTCCGGTCTTCAGGCCAGGGTCTTCTAAAGATCCCAAAAACTCGTTTTAAAACCCGTGGAGACCTGGCATTCTAGACTATAGCTCCCAGACTCTGGAACAATTTTCACCAGACCCTCCATGATCTTGACTGTGTTGAAACTTATAAGAAACATATGAAAACTTATCTTTTTAGTAAAGCTTATACACCTTTTAACTATCGATTTTAATCCACTTCGTATCCTTTTTATGATGTTTCCCCTGTTGTTTTAATAGAATTGTTGTTTTACTTCACCTATGTTTTGCACTGTGCTTTGTGAATGTATCTCAATCAATCAATCAATGTTTATTTATATAGCCCTAAATCACAAGTATCTCAAAGGGCTGCACAAGCCACAACGATATCCTTGGTTCAGATCCCACATAAGGGCAAGGAAAAACTCAACCCAGTGGGATGTCAATGAGAAACCTTGGAGAGGACCGCAGATGTGGGTGACCCCCCCCCTAGGAGAGATTGGATGCAATGGATGTCAAGTGGGTCTAGCATAATAGTGTGAAAGTCCAGTCTATAGTGGATCAAACATAATAGTGGGAGTCCAGTCCATGGTGCGGCCAGCAGGAGACCATCCCGAGCGGAGACAGGTCACCCGCGCAGAGATGTCCCCAACCGATGCACAGGCGAGCGGTCCACCCCTGGTCCCGACTCTGGACAGCCAGCACTTCATCCATGTGTCCCCCCTTCCACAAGGGAGAGGGGGGCAGAGCAGAAAATTTAAAAAAACGGCAGATCAACTGGTCTAAAAAGGGTGTCTATTTAATGGCTAGAGTATACAAATGAGTTTTAAGATGGGACTTAAATGCTTCTATTGAGGTAGCATCTCTGTTACCGGGAGGGCATTCCATAGTACTGGAGCCCCAATAGAAAACACTCTATAGACTTTTTTTAATCTGTGAATAAAATGCACTTAATTACTTACCTGTTAAGAAAAGTATTTGATTAAATATATATATAATCCTCCATATTGGCAGCCATAGTGATTCATTTATTCAGCAGAGCAATAAAACTTAGATCTGACAAAAAAGTAAACACAAATGCTGTCTTCCTGGCTGATAAAACATGATAGCAACATGCATCTGCTAGCTCACGATCGCCCCCACTTCTCAGTGTGGCGAGTTGGAGTACTACAAGAGGTACTCTAATACAGTGCTTAAATCTGTATTTTTAGTCCTATTATCAAGGAATAATGAGGTCACACTTATTTTAAAACATTAATGCTAAGGTTTTGTCCAGTAGTGAACGGGCGACGTCTGATGATGATGATGATGATGTATCTGTGCAAGTTAACAATTGGATCCACAAGGGACAACAATCCTTTCCACAGACTACACACACATCAGAAACATAAATCTCAGAAGCCTACAACAATATATTTGAAGAAGACTTTAGGATTAAAAGTCAAGATGTGAGGTGAAATAAGTACAAATGCAGCAATAAAAACAAGCAACTCCACTCACGATGGCTCTAAAGTTCAGTGATGTGTTGCTAACTTCAGCATGTTTCTTCTTCGGTTGTTTTGCAGTATTTAACATCCATGATGTAACAATGCTGCCAATCTACCAGAGTCCACATTTTGTTAACAATTTCATTCATTCATACTTTTAATTGGATAATAACATCAACAAAATAAAATAGAAACAATGTGTGGAAAAAAACCCAAATGAAAATAATAAGATGTCCTCTCTTTAACATTGAGAAAATAGAATAAAATAGTAGCTACATATATAATATTCAATACATGCACACAACTTAAAAAGTAATTTCAGGACAACATATAAGACTAGAAGATGAGAAGCACTACATACAACATCAAATATACATTCATATTAAACATGCTGTGTTTTTAAACTACATTTAGCACAATCACTGTTTAAGTGTTTTTAAATCCCTGCAGCTTCCATGACTTTTACACACTTGTGTTTACTGACCTGATTCTTAAACCTGAATGTTTTAACACACACAGTGCAACTAAACGGTTTCTCACCAGTGTGTGTTCTCATGTGTCTTTTCATTTGCTGATTTATGGAGAATCTTTTGGGACACAGTGAGCACGGAAAAGGTTTTTCTCCAGTGTGTGATTTCATTTGATGTGTGGTCATGTTACGCTTTCTGGAGAAACTCTTCTTACAAACAGAGCAAATAAAAGGTTTCTCTCCAGTATGTGTTCTCATGTGTGTGGTCATGTCAAGCTTTCTGGAGAAACTCTTCTCACAAACAGAGCAACTAAAAGGTTTCTCTCCAGTGTGTGTTCTCATGTGCGTGGTCATGTGTTGCTTTATGGAGAAACTCTTCTTACAAACAGAGCAAGTAAAAGGTTTCTCTCCAGTGTGTGTTCTCATGTGTCTGGTCATGTGTTGCTTTATGGAGAAACTCTTCTTACAAACAGAGCAAGTAAAAGGTTTCTCTCCAGTATGTGTTCTCATGTGTGCTGTAAAATTACTCTTCTGTTTAAATGATTTCCCACATTCAGAGCAGTCAAAGTGTTTGTTGTTAGTGTGATGTCTCGTATCACCTTTAGAGTCATTTTTACTCTCCAAAGGTTTTTGGATGTGGTCACTGTGATCAGAAGAGTCTGACATCATGTGGTCCATGTCTGACAGTGGAGCAAAGATGCTGTCTGGTTCTGACTTTATATCTTCACAATGCTCTCCATCAGCTTCTGTGATGTGTTGACTTACAAGCTCCGCCCCTCTGTTCTCCTCACTTTGACTGTGATGAAGCTGTAAGGACTGAGCTTCATCTTCATCATGAAGCTGCTCCTCTTTAATGTGGGAGGGGGCCTGTAGCTCCTTCTGTCCCACACTGGTGTGCCACTCCCGCTGCCCGGAGGGAATCTCTTCATGACTACCCGCTGACACCCGCTGGACGTCTGCAGAACATAGAACACAAATGGGGTGTTACTGTATTTTACTTTGCAGCTCTTATGCCAACCATCCACATTATGTGAGGTTGGCCTAATCAAATATATGCATAAAAACTAACATCTAAATCATTTATAGCTCTTATTACACATCTTACTGGAAGTATTTTATGGTTGTGGACTTTTATTAACCAACAACAGGACAAACATGAAATATGGTGATGATTGAATACTAGTTAGTTAGTTAAATGGATATGCAGTCACGGGTGGCAGATGTGGGGTCCTAGTCCTTGTTTGTTTACATGGACGCGTCCTCGCAAGACGCAAAGTTGAATGATAAAATCCAACCTTACCCGAACAAAAACATGCATGATTTATCAGCGAGAGTCTTGATACTATTTTACTTGACCCAGCCACACACAAATAAATTGTAGTCATCCATGCCTTTTTAAGCTTTCATCTCCTTTGTGGTGTAGAATGACGTCTGGAACTCAAGATAGTTCCACATGTCTGGGAACGCGACCGACGGATAATCCTTGATATTACTCAACAAATCTTTAGGGATCGATTTTGTTTCATAGTTAGATTTTTTGTCTCGTATCTGTTTTTCGGAAGAAGATCTAGGCCAGGGGTGTCAAACTCATTTTAGATGGGGGGGCCACATGGAGAAAAATCTACTCCCAAGTTGGCCGGACTGGTAAAATCACGGCAAGACCGCTTTATCATACTCAGGGGCGAGCATGACAAGGCGAATTTGCTTGGAGATAGGTTTGCCAGCAGAAATGATTTTCATTTCTTCAGAGAAGGCCTCGCCTGTGATTGTCTTAGCAGGTGAACTTCGGCCTCCTGTGCTTCTGCAGCTGTCATGGCGGAAGTTTCCTGGTTGCTAGCCGCCCCGTGAAGGCTTTCATGAGTGGCTTTGATAAGATCATCCCAGTTATCTATGTTGGAAATAGACATTGTGAGTGTAGTACAGGTTGTGACTCCACAAAACACTGTCTTTCGGAGTACCTCTTCATCTTGTTCTTGAGCTTCCTTCAAATGTAGCGCCGGCCATGTGTCGGGATGCCGAAGGAGAAACTGTGGGCCTTGACCCCATAGGTTCGGTTGGGTAAGCTCAAGGAGGGTCTGTTGATCTTCTTTGGAGCGAGTGACAGTTTTAATGTTCACATGAGGGGATATGTCAACTTCCCACAGACGGTCTATATGGCGCTGGAGCTCAGAGCTGGGAGACAGTGCAGTAGCAGTGGGAATATTCACCAGGAAGTTGGTTTAAGTTGGCTGGACCTTGTAATGACCATCCAAGAGGAGTACACACTGCTACAGGGCTTCCAGGTGGACCAGCTCTTACTGGATGCTTACGGATGAGTAGATGTGGGAAATCCGACCCAATGAGAAGTAATGGTTGGATTCTGTCTACCAGTGGAAGTGGAAGTCCTTGCAGATGGGAATATTTGCGCATGAGTGATTTGACAGGATAGCTGTGCTCGGAAAGACTAAACTCGTCAGCCGTGAATGCATGGTGGATTTTGTATCTTTCTTTGGGCACGTGAGCTGGGGATATTTCGAATGAGACAGCAGCTCCTTGTAGGTAGATCACCTCATGTCAAACAGTATGCAACGGAAGGTTCTCTGGCTCTTTAGTCAGATGGAGTTGCTGTACAGCTGATGGAAGTATGAGTGTCCTCTCTGATCCGTCATCGAGGATAGCGAAGCCTTCTGAGGACTGTTCAGCATTGTAGAGACACACATGGACTAACGGCGGTTTGGACAGTTAACATAGACAGTGTCTGGGGTGGTGCTGACCATCAGCACCTTCTCGGCTTCTTGATGGCACACATTGTGGAGCACAGTAAGATGTTGCTGCTTGCATACATTACAGAGCTTTTTAAGAGTGCATGCCTCAGGTGCGTGGTTCCTGCCGCATCTCCAACAGTTTCTGTCTTTGATCCATGTGTCAATTTCTGATGCAGAAAGGGTTTTGAATTTGGGGCACAAGCTCAAATAATGTTCATTGGTGTCGCAGTATGGACAATATGGCTTAGGGCTGGATTTAGGATTGGCTGAATTGATACTGTGTAATCCTTGTTCCAATCTTATTTGCGCTTTACCTTCTCCCCCTTGGTTCTATTTTTAGGAAGTATGATATTGCATTTCATTTTTATGCCGATGATTGCCAGATTTATTTTCCCATGGCACAAAATAACACGGTTCAACGTCTTATTGACTGCCTGCACGATATCAAAGCCTGGCTTTCAGCTAACTTCCTGAGCCTAAATGAAGACAAAACAGAAGTTATGTTGTTCGGTCCAAGTCGCTCCCCCTCCCCCAACGTTGACCTCGGCACTCTGACCCCATATCTCAGCGACTGTGTCACAAACCTGGGGGTAAAGTTCGACTCAGATTTTAAATTCGAAAAACAAATCAGCAGCATCGTACAAAAAAGCTTTTATCAATTACACCAAATAGCGAAAGTGAAACCGCTTCTATCAGGACATGATCTCGAGAAATTAATCCACGCCTTTATCTCGACTCGTTTAGACTACTGCAATGCCCTGTATGTAGGCATTAGCTAGGCCTCCCTCGCCCGCCTGCAGCTCGTGCAGAACTCTGCTGCTCGTCTGCTAACACAGACCCGCAGACGCGAGCACATCACCCCTATATTAGCGTCCCTTCACTGGCTCCCTGTGCGTTACAGAATCAATTTTAAACTCCTTTTATTTGTTTTTAAATGTCTAAACAACCTCGCGCCAACATATCTCTCCGACCTCCTTCAGCCTTACTGCCCCACCCGATCCCTAAGATCAGCCGATCAGCTGCTACTGACGGTCCCGGACACAAGGCTGAAGCTTAAAGGTGACAGAGCTTTCGCTGCTGCTGCTCCCAAGCTCTGGAACGACCTACCTCTGAGTGTTAGACAAGCCTCCTCTCTTCCTGTTTTTAAATCTCTCTTAAAAACATACTTTTATTCCATGGCTTTTAACACTGAGTTATATCCATCCTGGAATGGCACCCCATAACACACCTGCTGTGAACCTGTTTTTATGTTTTTATATTTTATTTATTTATTTTTTATCATGTTCTGTTTGTGTTGTGTTGTGTTTGCTCGGTTCTCGTATTATTTTTAACCTGCCCATTGTACAGCACTTTGGCTACCCCTGTGGTAAATTTTAAATGTGCTTTATAAATAAAGTTGATTTGATTTCATTTGATTTGATCTGTGAGCTGGAACAGACGTTGTAGCTTGAACTTGGCTCTGAATTGTAATACACATTAGATGGATGCCCTTGTGGTCTGTTGTAGTTATTAGCTGACTTTGGCTGGTCTTGGAACATGTAGGCTGCTCTCGATGAGATTCGCTTTGCTTGAGACTTTAACTGAAGCCAAGTGGAGAAGTCTGACAGCGTGTATGTTCTGTCGGTTCCAGTTCTCAGAATACCGTTGCTCAAGCTATACTCAACTAAGCTGTCTCTATAGTTGGCGGGCAATTTGCGGAGTAGTCTATCGACGTGAGAGCCACATCTAAGTTCATAGCCATTTTCACCCTCTAGGGAACGAAGCATGCCCACTAGCGCTTGGACTGACAGGGCAAAATTGGCGAATGCGTCCGGATCTCCATATCTGATTGGAGGGGAGTTCAACATGGCTCCTAACTCACTCTGCACCAGCTGTCGAGGTTGTCCATATTTATCTTGAAGTGCTTGCAGAGCGGATTAATATGGCTTGGGATCATACATATAAGCTTGTGCTAACTTGTAGGCACTTGGCAGCTTTAAGTGGTCCAACAGCACTTGATACTTAAACTGCTCTGTGAGGTGGGCATGTGAATTTAGCAGGTTATCCAATGCAATTTTGAGCAGTGCAAAGTCTGACTCTTTTCCAGATGTAAATTGGGGCAAGGTAGGCCTTGGAAGTCCATATGAAGTAGCTATTAGGAGTTTCATTAGGTCGGTACCAGGTGCTGTCCCGGAGCCTAGTGACGGTGCTGTCAACGGCTGCAGTAAAGGTGGCATTGGAGTATAAGGGTGAGGCTGCAAGACTGCATTCTGCTTAATTGGCTGTTGCAGTGGGTAAACTGTGGCAGGGACTATGGTAGGAGGAGATATGGTAGCAAAAGTAGGCTGTGGCTGATACCTCAGAGTTGCAGTAGTAGAAGGCTCATAATCTAGAGGAACAAGCTGGACTTGGGGTAAAGGCGGACTGGTTGCGACGGTGGGATCAACTGCTGTGGCTGGAAGGGCTGGTGGTAGATCATTTGCTGCTGGACTAGTGTGTCGAGATCCAAGCTCGCCTTGTGAGTATGGTGGTGCTCCATTTAGATCAGCTGGGAACAAAAGGTTGAACTCACTTTCGCTAATTGGCCTGGATAAGACAGAACTATGTTTATCCTCCTTTAAGTAGGATGTAATTAGAGCAGCTTTCTCCAATTCCATTTCCTTTTCTACCAGTTTATGTTGCAGCATAAGACGTCTCGTAATTGCCTCTTTCGTCTTTAAGGCCATCTCCGCCTCCTCATCCAGTTTACGTCGCTGCCTTTCATGTTCTCTCAGAAGTTCCTCCTTTTGACTGAGAGCTTCTCAGGATTGTTTGTCCAGAAGCTGGTACTGCTCATCAGCTAGGTTTTCCTCTTTTATTTGTCTGTGCACTTCCGCTAGTTCCATTTGTTTTACTCTCTCCTCCAACATTGCAGTCTGTAGGTCTGATAATCCCTCAGTGATGGACCTCCTGGCTTACGAGCAGGAACTACACTGAGTTTTGGCTCTACTGCGTTGAGAGGCAGGTGATGGGCTTTGTGGAAATGATGCTCTCCTCCCAGTGGGTGGGGCTCCAATATCAACGGCTATGGTTGATGTATGTTGAGATTGATATCTAACTTCATAGTCATCAAGATGTGCTGGCAGTTGTCTCTCTCGTTGGGGTCTAGAACGTGCTGCTGGATCTGCAGAGGCTTGATCTGACTCCATGTTGTCTTCAGATGATTATCAATCCGGCTCGAAGGACCATGTAATAGAGTAGGTTACTCTGGATGCGGAATGCTGGTCTGATATCAACTTAGGACAAGGACTCCGGTCAGAGAGTAGGGCACTGAGAGGCTTTCAGGCACACTTTAATTATGAAGTTGAACAATTGTAGCATAGGTGTGTGTGTGTGTGTGTGTGTGTGTGTGTGTGTGTGTGTGTGTGTGTGTGTGTGTGTGTGTGTGTGTGTGTGTGTGTGTGTGTGTGTGTGTGTGTGTGTGTGTGTGTGTGTGTGTGTGTGTGTGTGTGTGTGTGTGTGTGTGTGTGTGTGTGTGTGTGTGTGTGGTCTAAAGGGAACACATACAAAGAATGATTAGGATACATTTAGGCAATATAATATGCAATAATATAACAGGATATGTATAATATTATATATAATATAATATACTCTACAACAGGGGTGGGCAATTAATTTTTACCAGGGGCCGCATGAGCAACCCGAGCACTGCTGGAGGGCCACATCGACAATATTTCAATTAAATTTTGCTCAATATTATTTTTTATATATACCGTAAGATAAATAATAATAATAATTAATAATAATAGTAATACTTCAACATAGTGTATGTAACAGCATTCCATGACTAATATAAATAAATTAACATTAATAATAAATGACAGTAAAATAAGCACACGTATGACTGAGGAGTCATAGTGTAACTTTGTGTGATGTTTGAGTTGTCCGACTTTTTGTGTGGCCATAAACGCACCAGTGGTTTAGTGCTATGCGTGTTGGTGACAGATGACAAGTTGGTTTTGGCCTGGTTTGTACGGCAGAAAATGACTAGTTTTTCGAGATAGAAGTGTTTTACTTATGTTTTTGGTGTGGTTATGGCCGAATATAAACAGTTTTGCTCAATAAAGTGATCGATATAATTCCTGGCCTCGAAGCATCTCGATAGACGTTACAATAATTGAACGGTGTTCAGTGTTGACGAACACCGTTAGGGCCGCTTGTTGTCACTGTCACTCAAAGTTGCATTGCAAAATTACATAGAATAAATATGTTTATTTTGTTTAGAATTCAGATGGGATTTGATTTGGTGCGCGGCATATATTTGCTACGCGCAGCAGACGCTTGAGCAGTGCGCAATTGCGCAGGCACGCACCTTAGAGGGAACGTTGCATGGCAGTCCATGTCTTGTTGGAAACACGCCATTCTTCATCAACGTTTCTCTTTTTAGCGTCTCGGGTGTAAACCGTGCATCACTTGTCGCTGCATGTGCACCTTCACTCGCAGGTTACACACTGACACACGCCCATAAATAATAATTTTCAAAATAAAAGCAGCACAGTTGTATTGCACACTCGACATAGATACTTTTTAAAATTTATTTTGTAATTTATAATTGGCCTCACGCGGGCCGGACAGGGACGCACAAAGGGCCGGATGCGGCCCGCGGGCCGCAGAATGCCCAGGTCTGCTCTACAATGTGTTATAAAACAAATATACAAACAAATGTACATGGCCTATTAAAGCAGTCCATTAGAGATGAATGGAGAATAAGCACTGTTAATTTAGACAGTGCTTTAAACGTGGTCTGTGTCGCCCTCTAGTGGTAGAATAGGGTAACTACTGTGTAACAAGAAGTATTAAAGGCCTACTAAATGAATTTTTTTTATTTAAACGGGGATAGCAGATCTATTCTATGTGTCATACTTGATCATTTCGCGATATTGCCATATTTTTGCTGAAAGGATTTAGTATAGAACAACGACGATAAATATCGCAACTTTTGGTATCTGATAAAAAAAAAAGGCTTGCCCCTACCGGAAGTAGCGTGACGTAGTCAATTGAACATATACGCAAAGTTCCCTATTGTTTACAATGATGGCCGCATGAAGTGAGAGAGATTCAGACCGAAAAAGCGACGATTTCCCCATTAATTTGAGCGAGGATGAAGAAAGATTTGTGGATGAGTAAAGTGCAAGTGAAGGACTAGTGGGGAGTGGAAGCGATTCAGATAGGGAAGATGCTGTGAGAGCCGGGGGTGACCTGATATTCAGCTGGGAATGACTACAACAGTAAATAAACACAAGACATATATATACTCTATTAGCCACAACACAACCAGGCTTATATTTAATATGCCACAAATTAATCCCGCATAAAAACACCTAGGTGTTTGTTATGCTAGCTCCTAGCTACTAGCTCGAGCTAGTTATAGCTCGAGCGGGTAATATGGACAGGATCCCGTCCATATAACCAGCCAATACAATTCAAACACCTGCACAACACACACACTCACTCAGCCCAAAGAACCGTTCACCTAACCCAAGGTTCATAAAGCTTATATATTTAATAAAAGTTACGTACATGACACGCACGTACTGGCAAGCAATCAAATGTTTGGAAGCGCGCGGGTGGGACCTGATATTCAGCTGGGAATGACTACAACAGTAAATAAACACAAGACATATATATACTCTATTAGCCACAACACAACCAGGCTTATATTTAATATGCCACAAATTAATCCTAATGCTAGCTCCTAGCTCCTAGCTACTAGCTCGAGCTAGTTATAGCAAGCGATCAAATGTTTGGAAGCGCAGCTGTCTACTCACGGTATCGCAACTGTGTATCCAAATCAAAGTCCTCCTGGTAAGAGTCTCTGTTGTCCGAGTTCTTCGATCTTGACTGCATCTTTCGGGAATGTAAACAAAGAAGCGCCGGCTGTGTACGTGTTGCTGCTGACTTCCCTCGCAAAATAGACGCTTCGCACCGACAACTTTCTTCTTTGCTTGCTCAGCTTCTTTCTCCATAATGCAATGAACAAATTGCAACAGATTCACCAACACAGATGTCCAGAATACTGTGGAATAATGACATGAAAACAGAGCTATTTCGTATTGGCTTCAATTGTGTCCGAATACTTCCGTTTCAATGACTGACGTCACGCGCATGCGTCATCCTCAGAGGCGTTTCGAACCGGAAGTTTAGCGGGAAATTTAAAATTGCACTTTATAAGTTAACCCGGCCGTATTGGCATGTGTTGCAATGTTAAGATTTCATCATTGATATATAAACTATCAGACTGCGTGGTCGGTAGTAGTGGCTTTCAGTAGGCCTTTAACAGGGCAAAAGTTGATCTGGCGAATTATATCGTCAAGCAGAAACATTGTTGCAAACAAACATCACATCTAACACATTATAAGCATTTTAGCATTAATAACCGTGCTATATTTGACGTATACTTACATTTTAGTCAGGAACGCACACAATGCTATTTACACAATCACCCAAGAGCCCATACTACGCGGAAACGCTACAAACTGGAAATGACGTCTCAGACTAGATCACCAAATTAAGGGCACAGGAAATCTAACATCTCAAAACTGCGTCAGAATGAAATAAGACTAAAACACTTTCTGACAGTAGTTGTACAGATAGAAGTAGTACTCACTTCTCTCATCCGGACTGTAGCCTCCACATAAAAGACAAGTGAGGCGACATGAGAACAACATTGTGTCAATCCTGCCTTCCAGTCACAGTGTGCTGACATGACACTAGATTGTTTATCCCTCATTATCCAGGGTGTCAATCTTGGCTCAGCTCATTTCTGAGAGTCCATTTGTCACATCTGGTTACACCAGGCCGTGCCTTATGTTTGCGTTTTGTTAGTGTTCTCCGATGTTTAGTGTTTTAGTTCCTGCCCTGTGCTTTTATTTTGGCGGCACTTCCGGTTTTGTTGGTGGCAGTCCCGTGGCTGCTTGACTTCTGTCCCCGAGCATTTCACTTCACCTTTATTCTGTTTGCAATCAAGACTAATTAAATTGATCTTTTTGCTACCTTCGTTGTCCGGACATTATTCTTTGTTCACGAGTGACGATCGACTATACTTTTTGATGCCAATCTCTAGTACGCACATACTTTATGGACGCCGTCTGCTCCACATTTCCTGTGAGTGTTTTGCTGGGTTTCAGCAGTTTGTTTTGTTTTCTTCATAGTTCTCTGTTGCTCTCGGTTTTTGTTCTTTTATCAATAAATATCTTTTTTTTTTACTGCATGGTGCCACCTCGTTCGTCTGCATCTTAAAAATCACTAAAGGATTTTAACTAGCATTCCCAATTTCCAGTTTTTGGTGAACTCTTGTGAAATATCCACTGTCATGTTACTCTTCATAGTTAATTAATTAGTAAAAGAATACAATATTTACTGGGTCCTGCTGCTAGTTCACTTTTAGTGTTGTCATTTTGCTAGTAGTTAAGGAAATTACTTGATCTTAAATATATAAATAATCCTCCATATTGGCAGCCATAGTGATTCTTTAATTCAGCAGAGCAATACAACTTGAATCAGACAAAAAAGTAAACACAAATGCTGTCTTCCTCGCTGATAAAACATGATAGCAACATGCATCTGCTAGCTCACAATCGCCCCCACTTCTCAGTGTGGCGAGTTGGAGTACTAAAAGAGGCACTCTAATACAGTGCTTAAATCTGTATTTTTAGTCTTATTATCAAGGAATAATGAGGTCACACTTATATTAAAACATTAATGCTAAGGTTTCGTCCAGTAGTGGACCGGTAATGTCTGATGATGATGATGATGATGATGATGATGATGATGATGATGATGAATCTGTGTAAGTGAACAAATGGATCCACAAGGGACAACAACCCTTTCCACAGACTACACACACATCAGAAACATAAATCTCAGAAACCTACAACAATATATTTGAAGAAGACTTTAGGATTAAAAGTGAAGATGTGAGGTGATATAAGTACAAATGCAGCAATAAAAACAAGCAACTCCACTCACGATGGCTCTAAAGTTCAGTGATGTGTTGCTAACTTCAGCATATTTCTTCTTCGGTTGTTTTACAGTAGTTAACATCCATGTTTCATTCATTTAGCACAATCACTGTTTAAGTGTTTTTAAATCCCTGCAGCTTCCATGACTGTTGCACACTTGTGTTCATTGACCTGATACTTAAACGTGAACATCTTATCACACACAGTGCAACTAAATGGTTACTCTCCAGTGTGTGTTCTCATGTGTGTGATCATGTATTGTTTTCTGGAGAAACTCTTCTTACAAACAGAGCAAGTAAAAGGTTTCTCTCCAGTATGTGTTCTCATGTGTAATGTAATTTCATACTTGGTGTTGAATCTTTTAGCACAAGCTGAGCAAGAAAAAGGTTTCTCTCCAGTGTGTGTTCTCATGTGTGTGGTTATGTATTGTTTTGTGGAGAAACTCTTCATACAAACAGAGCAAGTAAAAGGTTTCTCTCCAGTGTGTGTTCTCATGTGTCTGATCATGTTAAGCTTTGTGGAGAAACTCTTCTTACAAACAGAGCAAATAAAAGGTTTCTCTCCAGTATGTATTCTCATGTGTGTGGTCAAGTTAAGCTTTAAGGAGAAACTACTTTTACAAACAGAGCACGTGAAAGGTTTCTCTCCAGTATGTGTTCTCATGTGTAATGTAATTTCAATTTTAGTTTTGAATGTTTTAGCACAAGCTGAGCAAGCAAAAGGTTTCTCTCCAGTGTGTGTTCTCATGTGTCTGGTCATGTTAAGCATTTTGGAGAAACTTTTCTTACAAACAGAGCAAGTAAAAGGTTTCTCTCCAGTATGTGTTCTCATGTGTATTATCATTTTATTCTTAGTGTTGAATCCTTTAGCACAAGCTGAGCAAGTAAAAGGTTTCTCTCCAGTGTGTATTCTCATGTGTGTGGTTATGCATTGTTTTGTGGAGAAACTTTTCATACAAACAGAGCAAGTAAAAGGTTTCTCTCCAGTATGTGTTCTCATGTGTCTTGTAAAATGACTCTTGTGTTTAAATGATTTCCCACATTCAGAGCAGTCAAAGTGTTTGTTGTTAGTGTGATGTCTCGTATCACCTTTAGAGTCATTTTTACTCTCCAAAGGTTTTTGGATGTGGTCACTGTGATCAGAAGAGTCTGACATCATGTGGTCCATGTCTGACAGTGGAGCAAAGATGCTGTCTGGTTCTGACTTTATATCTTCACAACGCTCTCCATCAGCTTCTGTGAGGTGTTGACTTACAAGCTCCGCCCCTCTGTTCTCCTCACTTTGACTGTGATGAAGCTGTAAGGACTGAGCTTCATCTTCATCATGAAGCTGCTCCTCTTTAATGTGGGAGGGGGCCTGTAGCTCCTTCTGTCCCACACTGGTGTGCCACTCCTCTTCATGACTCCCCGCTGACACCCGCTGGATGTCTGCAGAACATAGAACACAATTGAGGCGTTACTGTATTTTACTTTGCAGCTCTTATGCCAACCATCCACATTATGTGAGGTTGGCCTAATCAAATATATGCATAAAAACTATAATATCTAAATCATTTATAGCTCTTATTACACATCTTACTGGAAGTCTTTTATGGTTGTGGACTTTTATTAACCGACAACAGGGCAAGCATGAAATATGGTGATGATTGAATAATAGCTAGTTAGTTAAATGGATATGCAGTCACGGGTGTCAGATGTCGGGTCCACGTCCTTGTTTGTTTACATGGACGCGTCCTCGCAAGACGCAAAGTTGAATGATAAAATCCGACCTTACCCGAACAAAAACCACGCATGATTTATCAGCGAGAGTCTTGATACTATTTTACTTGACCCAGCCACACACAAATAAATTGTAGCCATGCATGCCTTTTTAAGCTTTCATCTCCTTTGTGGTGTAGAATGATGTCTGGAACTCAAGATAGTTCCACATGTCTGGGAACGCCACCGACGGATAATCCTTGATATTACTCAACAAATCTTTAGGGATCTATTTTGTTTCATAGTTAGATTTTTTTCTTGTATCTGCTTTTCGCAGGAAGATGTAGGTGAGGGGAGCAGTGAGCAGCAGCGGTGGCCGCACCCGGGAATCATTTTTGGTGATTTAACCCCCAATTCCAACCCTTGATGCTGCAAGCCAAGCAGGGAGGTAATGGCTCCCATTTTTATAGTCTTTGGTATGACTCGGCCGGGGTTTGAACTCACGACCTACTGATCTCAGGGCGGACACTCTAACCACTAGGCCACTGAGAAGGGAAAAAGTCATGTAGTATGTAACTGAGTTGAAGTAGAAACTATTTCCCTCATGTCATGTTAATAAAATATTTTTATTGAGCAAAATATACTTTTTCGTTTGATACAAAGTTCCAGATATACACATCAAAGCCATTCATACATTCTAATCTTGCAACTTGTTTCTATATCTAAATTCATGCAGAGGCTTTCAACACAATGATTTGTATGTCAAATAGAAAATAGATCAATCACTCATTTTATCAATCAATCAATCAATGTTTACTTATATAGCCCTACATCATGAGTGTCTCAAAGGGCTGCACAAGCCACAACGACATCATTGGCTCAGATCCCACATGAGGGCAAGCAAAACTCAAACCAATGGGATGACAATGAATAAACCTTGGAGGGGACCGCAGATGTGGGGATGTAGTGGATCTAACATAATAGTGTGAGAGTCCAGTCCATAGTGGATCTAGTTAATAGTGTGAGAGTCCAGTCCATAGTGGATCTAACATAATAGTGTGAGAGTCCAGTCCATAGTGGATCTAGTTAATAGTGTGAGAGTCCAGTCCATAGTGGATCTAACATAATAGTGTGAGAGTCCAGTCCATAGTGGATCTAGTTAATAGTGTGAGAGTCCAGTACATAGTGGATCTAACATAATAGTGTGAGAGTCCAGTCCATAGTGGATCTAACATAATAGTGTGAGAGTCTAGTCCTTAGTGGATCTAGTTAATAGTGTGAGAGTCCAGTCCATAGTGGATCTAACATAATAGTGTGAGAGTCCAGTCCATAGTGGATCTAGTTAATAGTGTGATAGTCCAGTCCATAGTGGATCTAACATAATAGTGTGAGAGTCCAGTCCATAGTGGATCTAGTTAATAGTGTGAGAGTCCAGTCCATAGTGTATCTAACATAATAGTGTGAGAGTCCAGTCCATAGTGGATCTAACATAATAGTGAGAGTCCAGTCCATAGTGGATCTAACATAATAGTGAGAGTCCATAGTGGATCTAACATAATAGTGAGAGTCCAGTCCGTAGTGGATCTAACATAATAGTGAGAGTCCAGTCCGTAGTGGATCTAACATAATAGTGAGAGTCCAGTCCGTAGTGGATCTAACATAATAGTGTGAGAGTCCAGTCCATAGTGGATCTAGTTAATAGTGTGAGAGTCCAGTCCATAGTGGATCTAACATAATAGTGTGAGAGTCCAGTCCTTAGTGGATCTAGTTAATAGTGTGAGAGTCCAGTCCATAGTGGATCTAACATAATAGTGTGAGAGTCTAGTCCTTAGTGGATCTAGTTAATAGTGTGAGAGTCCAGTCCATAGTGGATCTAACATAATAGTGTGAGAGTCCAGTCCATAGTGGATCTAGTTAATAGTGTGAGAGTCCAGTCCATAATGGATCTAACATAATAGTGTGAGAGTCCAGTCCATAGTGGATCTAGTTAATAGTGTGAGAGTCCAGTCCATAGTGTATCTAACATAATAGTGTGGGAGTCCAGTCCATAGTGGATCTAACATAATAGTGTGAGAGTCCAGTCCATAGTGGATCTAGTTAATAGTGTGAGAGTCCAGTCCATAGTGGATCTAACATAATAGTGTGAGAGTCCAGTCCATAGTGGATCTAACATAATAGTGAGAGTCCATAGTGGATCTAACATAATAGTGAGAGTCCAGTCCATAGTGGATCTAACATAATAGTGAGAGTCCAGTCCGCAGTGGATCTAACATAATAGTGAGAGTCCAGTCCGTAGTGGATCTAACATAATAGTGAGAGTCCAGTCCATAGTGGGGCCAGCAGGAGATCATCTTGAGCGGAGACAGGTCAGCAGCGCAGAGATGAAGACGTTGTTACCATTTCCTCCCAACACCTAGTGATGGGTGGTTCGCGAACGACCGGTCTTTAAAAGATCCTGCTCTCTGAAGTAGCAGCTCTTTGATTAATTCTTCCTTTAGTTTAACGGCAGCTTGCAGCAATGACATGAAAGGTGCATACTGCGATCTACTGCAGCGGAGTATGTCACATGCGCTATATTCATGTACTTACACTGTAACAACTAATACGGGATGACATTAAAAGCAACTTTTTCCTTACTTAGTTTTTGTCAAATTGTAACTATCAAAACAAAATACCAGTAATTTGGGGCTTAACTGTATATTTAATTTACTTTTTCTGAGCTGCCTTAACTTAGAAAAATTTAATTTTAGAAGTTTAGAAAAAAGTTTCAAACTTTGCAAATGCACAGATTAGCACAACAGGGAGCAGCTAAGTATGTTAAAGCTACACATGGAGGAGACAGGAAGTGATGATAACCGCTAATTTAGCTCAAGTTGTAAAGTAGCAAAACAAGATAAGACTAAGTTCTAACCCAAGGCCAGGGGGCCAAATGTGGCCAGCCAAGTCATTTTGTGTGGCCTGCGATGGCTTAAGGTGTGTTTAGTCTTTTACCCAACTCTTATTTTGAAAGTTATTTTTCTGGTTTTGCTTATATTCGGAAACTTATTTTCCCCTCTCTGTCTTTCAACTGATGCACATTGCACAAGCCTTTAATCCTAGACATCATTAATGAATAGAGCGCTACTGCCTATTGGCACTGACAAGCTGTCGGGCCGCCATCTTGAACAGGTCAACATCTCCACTTGCTGACAGGGGCAATGAACTGTTCGTACATTTAATCTATCATATCATTTTCTAAATACTAAACTGATTTTCACACCTTTTTTTTTCAATGCAAACATCATACATGTAGGTAGCTATGATACCGGACAAGCAAATTGTTGTAATTTAATATTCACGGTGGGATTAAAAATAAAACAATACCCTGGCTAAACTGTAACGAGGTATTTTGCAAACACTTTTAACACTGGATTAAAGGCCTACTGAAAGCCACTACTACCGACCACGCAGTCTGATAGTTTATATATCAATGATGAAATCTTAACATTGCAACACATGCCAATACGGCCGGGTTAGATTAGTAAAGTGCAATTTTAAATTCCCCGCGAAATATCCTGCTGAAAACGTCTCGGTATGATGACGTTTGCGCGTGACGTCACGGATTGTAGAGGACATTTTGGGACACCATTGTGGCCAGCTATTAAGTCGTCTGTTTTCATCGCAAAATTCCACAGTATTCTGGACATCTGTGTTGGTGAATCTTTTGCAATTTGTTTAATGAACAATGAAGACAGCAAAGAAGAAAGCTGCAGGTGGGAAGCGGTGTATTAGCGGCCGGCTGCAGCAACACAACCAGGAGGACTTTGAGTTGAATAGCAGACGCGCTACCGTGAGTACGCAACTGCGGCTTCCAAACATTTGATCGCTTGCCCGTACGTGCGTGCCGCTATGTGCATGTCACGTACGTAACTTTGGGGAAATATATGTGCTGTATGAACTTTGCGGAGGTGAACGGTACTTTGGGCTGTGGGATTGAGTGTGTTGTGCGGGTGTTTGATTTGTATTGGCGGGTTATATGGACGGGAGGGGGGAGGTGTTTGTTATGCGGGATTAATTTGTGGCATATTAAATATAAGCCTGGTTGTGTTGTGGCTAATAGAGTATATATATATGTCTTGTGTTTATTTCATGTTTTAGTCAATCCCAGCTGAATATCAGGTCCCACCCGCCTCTCACAGCATCTTCCCTATCTGAATCGCTTCCACTGCCCTCTAATCCTTCACTCTCACTTTCCTCATCCACGAATCTTTCATCCTCGCTCAAATTAATGGGGTAATCGTCGCTTTCTCGGTCCGAATCGCTCTCGCTGCTGGTGGCCATGATTGTAAACAATGTGCAGATGTGAGGAGCTCCACAACCTGTGACGTCACGCTACTTCCGGTACAGGATAGGCTTTTTTATCAGCGACCAAAAGTTGCAAACTTTATCGTCGATGTTCTCTACTAAATCCTTTCAGCAAAAATATGGCAATATTTGATCAAGTATGACACATAGAATGGACCTGCTATCCCCGTTTAAATAAGTAAATCTCATTTCAGTAGGCCTTTAAGGCAAGCATAGCCAACCATGAACCCTGAAGCATTTAATATAATGTCAATAAAGCTGTTAATTGTATTCCAACCTAATCCTTGGTTATGGCAGACTATATGTAATATGGAAAATTGAACATTGTTCTTTGAGTGTAACAAGAAAAGCCCAATGTGTTTAATGCATTTTTTTTCAATTTAAACATTCTAAAATCTTTTTTGGAGTGCAATAGGAAACATATGTTTATTGTATTGTAAATGTTTCTGTTAAAATAAAGCGAATATTAATATTTTTTGTAGTTGTCTTTATTTTAAAAAGTATCTAAAAGTATCAATATTCATTTTGGTACCGGTACTGGTACCAAATTATTGGTATCGGGACTACCCTAGTTACTACCGTGATGTTACTCTCCAAAAATAGCCAAAAGTATTGGGAGCGGAATATTGAAAATGGCTGACTGAAATTGGAAGACTTCAAGCAGAAGGAGCAGGTGAGGAGCCAGGGCCGAGCGCTTAAAGGATCCAAGTTCAGCATCAACGATCAGTTCCTAAAGGAAATCCTCCACAGGCGCCGCCATCTGTTCCCGCTTCGTAAGAAGTTTATCGCCGAAAGATGCTGTGCTGTTATCGCGGTGGATAAACTTTTTATCAACGGTCAACTTTACCGTGATCCGGAAGCCACGCCGTGGCTGTATTATTAACGTCTGAAACACGGTAAATGTTGTATTTTTTTTGTTATTTCATTATGCTTCATTACCTCTCTGTTTTTTTTCTCACAATACGCTTGTGCGTCATCATAGCGCTCACGTAAACATCATCAGCTCTCTCTTTCGGTAAACCAATATGTTTATTGTTTTACTTTCTCCTTTTCATGTCACTTATTTCACTCCCTGTTTAATCCACCAATCTCTTATTTTCTTTTCATTTGATGTTTTTCTCTTTCTATTTCTCCACCTGTTGTGTGTCCCTTTTGTCGTTGTCAGCATTTACACCCACAGCTAATACATGCACAACTATACACACTCCGCACACATGATAAGCTTACATTTAGATACATCCATCCATCCATCCATTTTCTACCGCTTATACCCTTCGGGTCGCGGGGGGGTGCTGGAGCCTATCTCAGCTACAATCGGGCGGAAGGCGGGGTACACCCTGGACAAGTCGCCACCTCATCACAGGGCCAAGACAGATAGACAGACAACATTCACACTCACATTCACACACTCGGGCCGATTTTAGTGTTGCCAATCAACTTATCCCCAGGTGCATGTGTTTGGAGGTGGGAGGAAGCCGGAGTACCCGGAGAGAACCAACACAGTCACAGGGAGAACATGCAAACTCAACACAGAAAGATCCCGAGCCCGAGATTGAACCCAGGACTACTCAGGACCTTCGTATTGTGAGGCAGACGCACTAACCCCTCTTCCACCGTGCTGCCCACATTTAGATACAGACATGCATTATTTACACATAAAGTACACACATACATGCACACACTTAGTTACAGTCTAGTTTAGTATGTCCACCATACAGTTTGTCACTTGGAATGTGCGTGGGGTCGGGTCCAAAGAAAAAACTATAACAGTTCTTAATCATTTGAAGAGCATGCAAGCAGACATTGCTTTACTACAAGAGACTCACCTCTCCAAGTCCGATACCTCAAAACTGCATTCATCGCAATACCCACACACATACAAACCCCGTTTCCATATGAGTTGGGAAATTGTGTTAGATGTAAATATAAACGGAATACAATGATTTGCAAATCATTTTCAACACATTTTAAATTGAATATCTACAAACACAACATATTTGATGTTCAAACTGATAAACTTTTTTTTTTTTTGCAAATAATCATTAACTTGAGAATTTGATGCCAGCAACACGTGACAAAAAAGTTGGGAAAGTTGGCAATAAATACTGATAAAGTTGAGGAATGCTCATCAAACACTTATTTGGAACATCCCACAGGTGGACAGGCAAATTGGGAACAGGTGGGTGCCATGATTGGGTATAAAAGTAGATTCCATGAAATGCTCAGTCATTCACAAACAAGGATGGGGCGAGGGTCACCACTTTGTCAACAAATGCGTGAGCAAATTGTTGTACAGTTTAAGAAAAACCTTTCTCAACCAGCTATTGCAAGGAATTTAGGGATTTCACCATCTACGGTCCGTAATATCATCAAAGGGTTCAGAGAATCTGGAGAAATCACTGCACGTAAGCAGCTAAGCCCGTGACCTTCGATCCCTCAGGCTGTACTGCACTGTCAGTAACTACAGTTGGTCGCTACATCTGTAAGTGCAAGTTAAAACTCTCCTATGGAAGGCGAAAACCGTTTATCAACAACACCCACAAACGCCGTCGGCTTCGCTGGGCCTGAGCTCATCTAAGATGGACTGATACAAAGTGGAAAAGTGTTCTGTGGTTTGACGAGTCCACATTTCAAATTGTTTTTGGAAACTGTGGACGTCGTGTCCTCCGGACCAAAGAGGAAAAGAACCATCCGGATTGTTATAGGCGCAAAGTGGAAAAGTCAGCATGTGTGATGGTATGGGGGTGTATTAGTGCCCAAGACATGGGTAACTTACACATCTGTGAAGGCGCCATTAATGCTGAAAGGTACATACAGGTTTTGGAGCAACATATGTTGCCATCCAAGCAACGTTACCATGGACGCCCCTGCTTATTTCAGCAAGACAATGCCAAGCCACGTGTTACGTCAACGTGGCTTCATAGTAAAAGAGTGCGGGTACTAGACTGGCCTGCCTGTAGTCCAGACCTGTCTCCCATTGAAAATGTGTGGCGCATTATGAAGCCTAAAATAGCACAATGGAGACCCCCGGACTCTTGAACAACTTAAGCTGTACATCAAGCAAGAATGGGAAAGAATTCCACCTGAGAAGCTTCAAAAATGTGTCTCCTCAGTTCCCAAACGTTTACTGAGTGTTGTTAAAAGGAAAGGCCATGTAACACAGTGGTGAACATGCCCTTTCCCAACTACTTTGGCATGTGTTGCAGCCATGAAATTCTAAGTTAATTATTATTTGCAAAAAAAAAATAAAGTTTATGAGTTTGAACATCAAATATGTTGTCTTTGTAGTGCATTCAATTGAATATGGGTTGAAAAGGATTTGCAAATCATTGTATTCCGTTTATATTTACATCTAACACAATTTCCCAACTCATATGGAAACGGGGTTTGTACTTTGCTAGTTACAACTCCAAACAGAGAGGCGTAACCATTCTCATTAGTAGAAAGGTCAACTTTACATTCCATAACTTCTTTACTGACATAGAGGGAAGATACATCATTCTTAATATTTCTGTTGACGGGAGAAACTTTTGTATTGCCAACATTTATGGTCCAAATGTTGACGACCCCTCCTTTTTTCACACTTTCTTCTCTTCACTTTCTCCTCACTCAAACCACTGCTTGATTCCAGGAGGGGACCTCAACTTAGTATTTAATCCAAATATAGATGGGTCCAGAGTGACTGGGAGTCACAGTGAGTCTCAGTCAGTGGTAATACTTAAGCAATATATGAAGGATTATGGATTATTATTTATCTGACATCTCAAACATTCACATCCATCCTAACATCATCAGTGACCATGCACCTGTCTCACTCTCCCTCACTAACAAAACTATCACTGCACCTATAAAACAATGGAGACTTAATACATCATTACTAAAGGACCCAGACTTCCTCAACTATTTTGAGAAAGAATGGACAGATTTTTTAGATTTTAATGATCAACCAGAAATCACGGCATGAGTTCTCTGGGAGACCGCGAAAATAGTTATGCGAGGAAAAATTATTTCTTATTCATCATACAAGAAAAAAATAAAGTTTATTAGCGCAGGAACTTGAAAATGAAATAAAAATATTAGAAATAGCTTATGCTAACTCACAAAATGAACACACTCTGAACAAATTGAGAAAACTCAAATTAGATTTAAGAGAAATAATTGATAAGAAAAGTAAATTCCTGCTCCAGAGGTTACGCTTAGAAAAATTTTAACATGACAATAAACCAAGCAAATATTTGACTAACCAACTAAAATTAAACAAAGAAAAGAACTATACCATCCATTAAGGATTCAGCTGGGAACATTACGCACGTTCCTGAGGAAATTAACTCCATCTTTAGAGACTTTTACAGACACACCCCAGATTGACCCATCTCTTTCAGACATTGAAACATTTCTCAATGGTATAGACTTACCGAAATTAAATACAAGGCAGGTATCACATTTAGATCTTGCTATTTCTGTAGATGAACTTCACGATGCTCTTCAACAGATGCCAATCAATAAAGCACCAGGGCCTGATGGGTTCCATGGGGAGTTCTACAAAACATTCTGGTCACTGCTAGCTCCGATATTTACAAAAATGGCTTCAGAGATTAAAGAAAATTCATTCCTTCCTCCAAATATGAACTCTGCCACGATCAGTCTCTTGCTAAAACCTGATAAAGACCCAATACTTCCATTCAGTTACCGGCCAATCTCCCTGATTAATGCTGATCTTAAAATGATCTGCAAAGTAAAAGCTCAAAGATTAGAAAAAGACAATCCATATATAGTACATCTTGATCAAACAGGTTTCATCTAAGAGAGACATTCGTCCAACAACATCGACGTCCCATTGGGGTTGTGAGTTTTTCCTCGCCCTTATGTGGGCTCTGTACCGCGGATGTCGTTGTGGCTTCTGCAGCCCTTTGAGACACTTGTGATTTAGGGCTATATAAATAAACATTGATTGATTGATTGATTGAACAATGTTGGCCGTCTACTCAATGTGATAGACTATTCTGTTATTCATAATCTAAAAACAGCTGTTGTTTCATTAGATGCTGTAAAAGCATTTGATAGAGTGAATTAGAATTTTCTTCTAGCTACTCTACAGAAATGTGGATTTGGAGACTCATTTTTAGCATGGATCAAGGTCCTATATAGTTTCCCTACAGCTTTGGTTAGAACAAACAGCCAAATCTCTCCTAGGTTTCATCTTATGAGGGGCACAAGGCAAGGGTGTACACTTTCTCCGTCACTGTTTGCTATATTTATTCAACCTCTTGCAACCGCAATTCCACAGCATGCAAATATTAAATGCATCCATACCGCAACCGTTCATCATAAATTAAGCCTTTATGCTGACGATGCTTACAAAATCCACATTCTTCTCTTCAAGATACAATTTCCCTCATTAGTAAATTCAGTTCTATTTCAGATTACTCCATGAACTGGCCCAAATCTACAGTGTTACCAATTAATTTTGACTTTCAGAGCACCTCATCGATTCCACTGCATAAAGGGAACATTAAATACCTGGGTATCAATATTTCCTCCACATTGTCAGATCTGAATCGCTTGAATTACTCCCCAATCTTAAAATGGATTAAGGATGATCTGGCACGTTGGAAGACACTGCCCATCTCACTTAGGGGAAGGGTTTCTACCGTGAAAATGATGGTCTTGCCTAGGGTTAATTATCTCTTTTCAATGATTCCAACCAAACCTTCTCAAATCTGGTTTGAATCACTAGACTCACACATCAATCAGTTTCTTTGGAAAAGTAAACCAGCACGAATCAGCCTTAAAACTTTACAAAACCCAAAGAATATGGGGGTCTAGAACTCCCAAACTTTTCTTATTACTTTCTTGCAAATAAACTACAATATACAAACCCCGTTTCCATATGAGTTGGGAAATTGTGTTAGATGTAAATATAAACGGAATACAATGATTTGCAAATCATTTTCAACCCATATTCAGTTGAATATGCTACAAAGACAACATATTTGATGTTCAAACTGATAAACTTTTTTTTTTGTTGCAAATAATCATTAACTTTAGAATTTGATGCCAGCAACACGTGACAAAGAAGTTGGGAAAGGTGGCAATAAATACTGATAAAGTTTAGGAATGCTCATCAAACACTTATTTGGAACATACCACAGGTGTGCAGGCTAATTGGGAACAGGTGGGTGCCATGATTGGGTATAAAAACACCTTCCCAAAAAATGCTCAGTCTTTCACAGGAAAGGATGGGGCGAGGTACACACCTTTGTCCACAACTGCGTGAGCAAATAGTCAAACAGTTTAAGAACAACGTTTCTCAAAGTGCAATTGCAAGAAATTTAGGGATTTCAACATCTACGGTCCATAATATCATCAAAAGGTTCAGAGAATCTGGAGAAATCACTGCACGTAAGCGGCATGGCCGGAAACCAACATTGAATGAACGTGACCTTCGATCCCTCAGACGGCACTGTATCAAAAACCGACATCAATCTCTAAAGGATATCACTACATGGGCTCAGGAACACTTCAGAAAACCACTGTCACTAAATACAGTTGGTCGCTACATCTGTAAGTGCAAGTTAAAGGCCTACTGAAAGCCACTACTACCAACCACGCAGTCTGATAGTTTGTATATCAATGATGAAATCTTAACATTGCAACACATGCCAATACAGCCGGGTTAACTTATAAAGTGCAATTTTAAAATTCCCGCCACACTTCCGGTTGAAAAACTCCTTTGGATATGATTTATGCGTGTGACGTCACAAAAGCAACGGAAGTGGTTGTACCCCATCGGACCCGATAGAAAAGCCTCTTGTTTTCTTTGACAAAATTCCACAGTATTCTGAATCTTTTGCAATTTGTTTAATGAACAATGGAGACTGCAAAGAAGAACGTTGTAGGTGGGATTGATCGGTGTCTTAGCGGCTAAGTACAATACTGTTAATATCCGTGATATTTGCATTAGTGTACTGACTTTAAGGGTTTGGGGAACGCGCATGCGCGAGTGAGTTGGCGGAGAACTTGAGTGTGTGTGATCGTGACTTTTGGCTAACAGCAGCTCGTGTATGTGTGTGCGTTACTTTTTGAACTACAACCAGTTACCGCTTGTTAATAAAGCGATTGAGCAATTTGTTTAATGGACAATGGAGACTGCAAATAAGAAAGTTGGAGCCGGTGGAGCAGCGGACTACAGCAACACCAACACCAGGAGGTTGTGTTGTGTTTTGAGCAGGATAACAGACGCACTACGGTGAGTACAGCTTTGGCTTCCAAACATTTGATCGATTGCCCGTACGTGCGTGTCGATATGTGCATGTGACGTACGTAACTTTGGGGGAATATATGTTTCTTGCCGACTCTGATGGCGGCCGGGGTGTCGTCAAAAGCGTACAACGCCCGCCGCCGCATCTAAGTTAGCTACGCAGCTAGGTTAGCTTCTGTTTTTTTAGCTTCGCCAAGCGGAATATTATTAATTGTGTATTTACATGTTCATGGTTTAATAGTATTATTGATCTTCTGTCTATCCATCCAGTCAGGGTTTTTTTTATTTAGTTTCTATCTGCATTTGAGACTGGCGCTATCGCGTTAGCTACGCAGCTAGGTTAGCTTCTGTTTTTTTAGCTTCGCCAAGCGGAATATTATTAATCGTGTATTTACATGTTCATGGTTTAATAGTATTATTGATCTTCTGTCTATCCATCCAGTCAGGGTTTTTTTTATTTAGTTTCTATCTGCATTTGAGACTGATGCTATCGCGTTGGCTACGCAGCTAGGTTAGCTTCTGTTTTTTTAGCTTCGCCAAGCGGAATATTATTAATCGTGTATTTACATGTTCATGGTTTAATAGTATTATTGGTCTTCTGTCTATCCATCCAGTCAGGTTTTTTTTTAATTAGTTTCTATCTGCATTTGAGACTGCTGCTATCAAGTTGGCTACGTAGCTAGGTTAGCTTCTATTTTTTTAGCTTCGCAAAGCTGAATTATTAATCGTGTATTTACATGTTCAGTCACTGTGTATGTCCATTTCGCGTTCTCGACTCTCATTTTCAAGAGGATATAGTATCTGAAATGGTTTAAAATACAAATCTGTGATCCACAATAGAAAAAGGAGAGCGTGTGGAATCCAATGAGCCAGCTTGTACCTAAGTTACGGTCAGAGCGAAAAAAGATACGTCCATCACTGCCTCTCAAGTCATTCTCTGTAATGTTCCTCATCTATGAATCTTTCATCCTCGCTCAAATTAATGGTGTAATCATCACTTTCTCGGTCCGAATCTCTCTCACTCCATTGTAAACAACGGGAATTGTGAGCAGCACTACCGCTTGTGACGTCACGCTACTTCCGGTACAGGCAAGGCTTTTTTTATCAGCGAGCAAAAGTTGCGAACTTTATCGTCGATTTTCTCTACTAAATCCTTTCAGCAAAAATATGGCAATATCGCGAAATGATCAAGTATGACACATAGAATGGATCTGCTATTCCCGTTTAAATAAAAAAAATTCATTTCAGTAGGCCTTTAAAACTCTACTATGCAAAGCGAAAGCCATTTATCAACAACACCCAGAAACGCCGCCGGCTTCTCTGGGCCCGAGATCATCTAAGATGGACTCATGCAAAGTGGAAAAGTGTTCTGTTGTCTGACGAGTCCACATTTCAAATTGTTTATGGAAATATTCGACAACTTGTCATCCGGACCAAAGGGGAAGCGAACCATCCAGACTGTTATCGACGCAAAGTTCAAAAGCCAGCATCTGTGATGGTATGGGGGTGTATTAGTGCCCAAGGCATGAGTAACTTACACATCTGTGAAGGCACCATTATTGCTGAAAGGTACATACAGGTTTTGGAACAACATATGCTGCCATCTAAGCGCCGTCTTTTTCATGGACGCCCCTGCTTATTTCAGCAAGACAATGCCAAGCCACATTCAGCACGTGTTACAACAGCGTGGCTTCGTAAAAAAAGAGTGCGGGTACTTTCCTGGCCCGCCTGCAGTCCAGACCTGTCTCCCATCGAAAATGTGTGGCGCATTATGAAGCGTAAAATACGACAGCGGAGACCCCGGACTGTTGAACGACTGAAGCGCTACATAAAACAAGAATGGGAAAGAATTCCACTTTCAAAGCTTCAACAATTAGTTTCCTCAGTTCCCAATCGTTTATCGTGTGTTGTTAAAAGAAAAGGTGATGTAACACAGTGGTGAACATGCCCTTTCACAACTACTTTGGCACGTGTTGCAGCCATGAAATTCTAAGTTAATTATTATTTGCAAAAAAATAATAAAGTTTATGAGTTTGAACATCAAATATCTTGTCTTTGTAGTGCATTCAAATGAATATGGGTTGAAAAGGATTTGCAAATCATCATATTCCGTTTATATTTACATCTAACACAATTGCCCGACTCATATGGAAACGGGGTTTGTACATACACAAATACAGTACATACCTACCGTAATTTCCGGACTATAAGCCGCACCTGACTATAAGCCGCACCAGCTAAATTTAGGGGAACATACAGATTGCTCCATATATAAGCCGCACCCGACTATAAGCCGCAGGGTTTTGATGTGTAATTACCGTAGTATATAGGGGTTCCTGCTACCACGGAGGGGATTGTCGGGACAGAGATGACTGTTTGGGAACGCAAAGCGTCCCATTTATTAACAATAAATCTTTCAATCATTCAATCAAACTTTCACATCTTTGACATGGCGAACAGCATTCGTGCAGAGTACAAATAATACAACGGTGCAAAGTAATACAAAGTGCTCACCTGTACGTTATCAAAATAACCAGCCTACCGGTATATGAAAAGTCAGTCTTTAATCATTGTGTCATCGTCTTCCTCCTGCGTACTAAAACCACCGAAATCCTCTTCGTCGGTGTCGGAGAAGAACAGGCCGTAAATAAGCCGCACCCTTGTATAAGCCGCAGGGACCAGAACGAGGGGAAAAAGTAGCGGCTTATAGTCCGGAAATTACGGTACATACTCAAAGTTCGTACATCCACACGCACATTCACGGTACAAACATACATATACACATGCTGTACATATACATTCACGGTACAAACATACATATACACATAGTGTACATATACATTCACTGTACAAGCACACATATACACATTCTGTACATATACAAGTACATATGCATACATACACTCATGCACATAATCACGTTTCATCAAACATATATTAACGTTGTTGCCCTAGGGCAGGGGTCACCAACGCAGTGCCCGCGGGCACCAGGTCGCCCGTAAGGACCAGATGAGTCGCCCGCGGGCCTGTTCTAAAAATAAATTTAAAAAAAAAAAAATTTTTTTTAAATTTTTTTATTTTTTTTTAAATTAAATCTACATAAAAAAAACACAAGATACACTTTCAATCAGTGCATCAACCCAAACAACCTCCCCCATGCACACTCATCCACACCCACTCACACAAAAGGGGTTATTTCTTTCTGCTACCAATATTCTGGTTCCCACAACATAGACAACACATCTGCAAGGGACACAGTCCCTTAAGCACAAATGATTGTATATGCTGCTGGTCCACTAACCTTTTCATTAATTACTATTTTTTATGTAATTATTTTTATATTGTTTTACTTTCTTTTTTATCCAAGAAAAGGTTTTTTATTTATTTATCTTATTTTATTTTATTTAAAAAAAAAAGGGCCTTATCTTCAACAGACCAGGTTGTCAATGAAATTAGATTTGTTTAAAGGGTTTTTTAAACCAGGCCCAGTCCAGATAATGTCCAAGTCGGACTCAGCAGCACACACCTTCATTCATGTACACAGAAAAAAATTAGGGAACACAACAGATTGCATATCATTTATAAACAAAATTACATTTTCAAAATAAGCATTTATGTACAGTCCAGATTATGTCCAGGTCACTCAAATTAGGGAACACAACAACAGATATCATATAATCTATAGACATAATTATACTTTCAAAATAAGCCTTTGAGGACTTCTCATCTTTTTTTTAATGTTTTTTGGCATCATTATCGTTTTCAACCATGTAACTTTCTAAAGTTAGAAAATACTGAATAAATGTTTTAAAGAAAGTAATACTAAGTGAATATCTGTTTTTGGCCTTAAAAATAAACATTTTACCGAGTACTATAATTAAATTGACTAAATCATGATTGTCAATGAACTCTCCTAAAATAACAGAAACCACATTAAGCTTCATAAACAAACCAATCCTTAAACACATTTTTTCAACTTCCACCCAAAACAAAGACACAATATGACAATACCAAAACAAATGCAGGGTGGATTCAGGCTCCTGACAACAAAATCGGCAATCATCTGACTCTGTCATATTCCATAATTTTAACATTTTCCCTGTGGGTGAGAAGTTATAAATAATTTTAATTTGAAAATAACGATTTTGCACATCGATAGTGGTTTTATAGATTAGTTTGAATATGGCATCCCATGGCAACGGGCAGTCAAAAAAGGCCTCCCATTTTCCATTTGTGTTGTATGAGGCAGCCTTCAAAGATTTCTTTATTAAATAAAAAGTATATATGTTTCTATTTATTTTAGTTCCTTTTTGCCAACTAGAATTTCTTATTAGAGGTTTACAAAGTAATAATTTAGTAGTTCCATAATTAATTATTTGTTTCCATCTTTTCCCAATTACTCCAGTTAGTTGATAAAATGAAAAGCTTGAGCAAGCATCACCATACATAGCTCTAAATTCATCATACTTCATAATTTTACCATTCTCATTGATAATATCATTGACAAAAATGATTCCTCTTTCAAACATATTTTTCCAAAAGAAAGGCTTTTCATCTATTACAATTTTAGAGTTCATCCATATTAACTGCTGCAAAATATCGTCTCTTTTTTCTGGCACATAAAATTGAAAACACCACTATGAGTGGATTGTTTCCTTTATGAACCCCGCCATGTTTCCCAGCAGACTCTCTGGGAGGGGATCACTTGTAAAAAAGGATACAATTACTTTTGATACAGTACATGTTTTTTGTCCAACAGGACATTTGTGTACCACTCAATGTTTAAATACATCTTTGGAACAATTGATGCTTTTAAAGACAGACACATAGCTTCAAGGTTGAGAAGTTTCAGGCCCCCATATTCATACTCTTTGTACAAAACCTTTCTTTTAATCTTTTCTGGTTTGCCGTTCCAGACAAAATCGAAGACCCTCCGCTCATAAATCTTAAAAAAGTTTTGTGATGGAGCTGGTAATGACAAAAACAAATAAATAAATTGAGGAATAATTAACGAGTTGGCAATAGACATTTTACCATACAAGGTTAGGGATTTCCCTTTCCATAATTGCATAATTTTGTCCAGCTTTCTTAGTCGATTATCATAATTTACTAAGCCTAGATCAGGGGTCGGCAACCCGCGGCTCCAGAGCCGCATGCGGCTCCTTGACCACTCTGATGCGGCTCAGCTACATACATGCCGACCCCCCCGATTTTCCCAGGAGACTTATGGATCTCAGTGTCTCTCATAGATTACTCCCAGGGAAAAAATTATCCTATTTACACTCTAATTACTAAATAAAGGGCGTGCCCTAATTGCACTGCAGTAATTGTCCTCTATAGCATTTACATACAGCGTGCCAGTCCAGCCACATGTTGCATGTTGTTATTACTTGCACACACAGGAGACAGCAAAGCATACTTACTCATCAGCCACACAGCTTACACTGACGGTAGCCGTATCAAACAACTTTAACATTGTTACGTTACAAATATGCGCCACACTGTGAACCCACACCAAAAAAGAATGAAAAACACATTTCTGGAGAACATCCCACCGTAACACAACATAAACACAACACAACCATTACCCAGAATCCCATGCAGCCCTAACTCTTCCGGTCTACATTATACACCCCCGCTACCACCAAATCCCCCCACACATCAACCCCCCCCCCTCTCCGTGCGTTGGTTGAGCGGAAGAGTTAGGGCTGCATGGGATTCTGGGTATTGGTACCGTCAGTGTAAGATGTGTGGCTGCTGAGGTAGTACGCCTTGCTGTCACTTACGTGAGCAAGCTGAAATTGCATTCTACGTGTGGTCGAGCAGGTACACTGTTAGGGCAGACTGTAGAGGGCGCCAAATGCAGTGTCATCACGCTCTGATATTCGGGAGTCTCCCGGGAAAAATGAGAGGGTTGGCAAGTATGACGCTATCAAGCCCCATTCATTCAAAACTCGCGGGCTGCACTAACATCAAATTTCCACATTAAAGTGCGTGCCGGTGCGTGTGTCGGAGACCCCTGGTTAACATAGCACAAAGCATTTAAGCTTTGTATGCGGTGTTTTTCATTTTAAATTTAAAAAAAAATTTTGTGGCTCCCATTACTTTCTTTAATTTGTGAAACTTGCCAAAATGGCTCTTTGAGTGGTAAAGGTTGCCGACCCCTGGCCTAGATCTTCCAGATTTTCTGGGACAACAACACCAAGTATGTTAACTGGTCCATCTGTCCACAAAACAGGCACTTTGCATTCCATTCGAAAGGACGTTCCTTTTAGATTTCCGATCCTTAACATTTTACATTTATCATAATTAAGCTTAAGGCCAGATTGCTGTGAAAATATGTCCAAAAGATTAAGAAGGTTCTGCAAACAATGAGGAAAAATCTTGTCTTTGTGAATCAGCCTTTTCTGACATGAAATTCATCAAGAACAAACACAGAACACGCCTCACTGATGCACATCTGCAAGACTCACTCAGAGTTGCAGTGTCAAGTTACACACCAGAGTACAACACACTAGTTAACAGCATGCAATGCCAGGCTTCCCACTAACTGACAAAGAAACAGATAACAGATTTGGTGTCCAGTTCAAAGTGTGACATGATTTAAAAATTTGAGAGTTCACTTTTGTATTTTACATGAGTTATTATTTGTACAAACATGGTGCAAAGTAATTCATGATTTGTTAAAAAATGTTAGTGGCCAGCTAGTTAAAATGGGATATTGTGATTTCACAAGACTGTCTTAGAAGTGATCATTTGAAAATGTTCAATTTGAAAATGTGCACTTAGAGAAAATATAAAAATAAAGTGTTGCATATTGATATTTATCTGTTTCTATATATATTTATTGTGAGAAATCATTAAGATGATCAGTGTTTCCACAAAGATAAACATAATTAATTATTAATAATAACAGAGTTAAAGGTAAATTGAGCAAATTGGCTACTTCTGGCAATTTATTTAAGTGTGTATCTAACTGGTAGCCCTTCGCATTAATCAGTACCCAAAAAGTAGCCCTTGGTTTCAAAAAGGTTGGTGACCCCTGATATAGTAGATGTAGATGCCCATATCGGCTGTTCAGATTTACTTTACAAAAGAGAAGTGTAGGATACTTCTCTTGTTGCCTTATTTGTATTTGACTTTATTAAATGTATTTATATTATCATTTGTTGCAGCCGGGCCGGAGCAGGAGGGATTAGAAAGAGAAAAAAAAGAAGACAGAGGGGGAAATTGTGGGGACAAGAGGGGGATTAGACAGAGAGACAAAAACAACATCAGCAAACACAATAACAACAATAACAACAGCAATAGAGCAACATCAGCAAATACGACATGTACAAACATGATGGTAAAAGTGATAGCAAAGAAGCAGTTAGCGAAATAAATAGTAATACAGAAATGACAAAAAACATTATTACACAACAAATGGATTAATACAAATACCAATAGAAATAGCGCTATTGATAATGAACAATACCAATAATTTACCTCTATTATCAACAATACAGTTGTTCAAATGCAACAATGCATATACGTAATAACTAGAGATACAATAGAATGCAGAAAGATGGAGGGGAAGAAAGAGAAGCAACCTATATTAACCTTGTAGATTGTTATAGTAACAATAGGTTAAGGTTTGTCAGTGTGCCATGTGTTACCCAGTTTCCCTATATGATTTGCCTGAGAAGCTGGACAGGACAAAATAATAATAATAATAATAAGACAAAGTGAACAGTGCAGTTGTGATGGATTGAATGCCCTGAGAATAAAATGATATGTGGATGTTGTGCTTACTTGGACTGTGATGAAGCTGTGAGGACTCAGGTGGTTTGTCTTCATGCTCTTCAGTCTTCACAGAGACAACAGTCAGTGGAAACTTGGTGACATCATCCTCCTCCTGCCCTAGAAGACACTCTCCCTCCTGAGTGATCCACACTTCCTCCTCTTCCTCTTTCATGTGGGGGGGCTGTGGATCCTCTTCTTCCTCTTTAATGTGGGGGGGCTGCTGGATGTCTGTTGGGTAAATAAGTAAATAGGATAAAGAGAAAATAGAAATAGTTTTGGACTGACACTGTTAACACCATGACATTATTTGTGTTCTTTTGTGTGTTGTGTTAAAAGTGTGTAGCAAAACAACCAATACAAATGCGGGAAATACCTCCTCTTGTCCCAGCCACTAAAATTAATTCAAAAGTGGTACAGTGAGTGTCAGGTTCAAACACTGATGACATCTATTAAACGAGACAAAAAGGCAAGGAATCAAACAGAGACAGAATTAAATTTGGACTCAATTGAGGAGATAACGTGTCGATACTGTAACCTCTACAGTGTCACCCACGCTCTGACGAAAAAGGTTTTCGTATCCTTTTTTATTTAGATGTTCAATGTTTACGCAACAACACATGTCTCAACAGGAATGGGGAGTATGTAAACAGTCATTGTTTTCGGTCACATTGAAGACAAAAGAAGAAAATGCCTCAGGCTTGGGCTCGTCCTGGATTCAGCTTGAGCAGGTTTTCGAGGACAATGGATAACCCCTCCCGTCTCATTCCACCGTACACAGCGGAATATTCCAAGCGTTTGGCTTGGTGCAACAAAGAGAGCTTCTTGTCTGTTCATTGGGAACTCAGAACGGAAAGTTTTTTGATAATTTAAATAAAAATGTTCTGACAGTGAGTACAAAAACAGACTTAGAAATTTGATGGGAGGCAATTTGAAAAGTTTTTACAAGTATGAGGCAGCATTGATTGAGGCATTCTTAACTTTACACTTACTGATGTAAAGTGTGTAAATATTTTATTCTGTATATGGTCTATGACACCTAAACTTTATCTCTAAACTTAACCATGATCTTGTAATGACATAGTCATTACCATAACTTCAATATAATGGAAATAAAAACTCCAAAATCACTTAAAAAAACATTCATGGTATGTTATTGTCATCATGCAAAATACTTTTTTGTGGTCATGTTGTTGGCTGGGCCAAAAGGAACTTTTACCAAAACATGTTTTACTACGTGCTGTTTTATGGAGTATCTCCATCAACAATTCCTCTTTAGGAATTGGAGACCATCTACGACACGCTGAAGGAAAGTAAGGCTGAAACGACGCGTCGACGTAGTCGACGTCATCGGTTATGTAAATACGTCGACGCCGTTTTTGTGCGTCGACGCGTCGCATAATTACGTCACACTACCGTCATGGCGGAGCGCAAAGCAGACTGTGCGAGCGAGGGGAAAAACGCACGCCAAAAGTCGTCAAAAGTGTGGGAGTATTTCAATACACAGCCTAATAATGTTGTTGTATGCACACTGTGTCGAGCGTAAATGGCCTATCATAGCAGCACAACGGCTATGAACGAACATTTGAAAAGAAAACCATCAACCATCAACTAGTCAATCGTCCGCGTTAGCATACGTTGTCATCATTACACAAAAACATGAATGTGTCATTTGTATCTGCTAGGGGTGTAACGTTATGTGTTTTGTATTGAACCGTTTCGGTACGGGGCTTTCGGTTCGGTACGGGGGCGTACCGAACGAGTTTCTAAGCTAAAGCTAACTTTAGCTGCTAAAGTGTTAACAAGCTGCTTTGCTCCTTCTGCGGCTGCCTCTGTCTCAGGACGCAGCATTGTCCCACCCACACAACCATCTGATTGGTACACACGCAGCATTGTCCCACCCATACAACCATCTGATTGGTACACACGCAGCATTGTCCCACCCATACAACCATCTGATTGGTACACACGCAGCATTGTCCCACCCACACAACCATCTGATTGGTACACACGCAGCATTGTCCCACCCACACAACCATCTGATTGGTACACACGCAGCATTGTCCCACCCATACAACCATCTGATTGGTACACACGCAGCATTGTCCCACCCACACAACCATCTGATTGGTACACACGAAGCATTATCAGCCAATCAGCAGTGCGTATTCAGAGCGCATGTAGTCAGCGCTTCAGCGTGGAGCAGATAGGTGTTTAGCAGGTGAGCATCAGGCAGCGGACTCTCCCCAAATGATAATAAACACCTCCCAGTCAACTACTAGTAACATCACTATGAGACCGTTGACCTACTAGAAACTTAAACTGCAGCTCAGCTCACTCGCAGTCCTGGCTTGAGGTGAAGGCTAATTACCTCTCAGTTCCAGCCACATCGACCCCTTCTGAGCGCCTATTTTCAGCTGCTGGGAATATTGTAAACAAGAAAAGAAGCAAAGCAAGTAGACATGCTAACCTTTCTTCATTACAACTGTTAGTCACTCACTGGAATGAGTAGAATTGGTTATTGTGTACTGTGTTGGACTGGATGTTTATTTTGCACATTTTAAAAGCAATACTTAATGTTTACAGTGCTCCAGAATATTTAGATTGGCACTTTTTTGTATTGATGTTTATCTTTATTTTTGCACATTTTAGCAAATAAGCAATACTTTCACTTTTGTTGAAATGTTTACACTTTTGTTACAGAATATTTCGTTTTGCACTTTTTTGTATTGGATGTTTATCTTTATTTTTGCACATTTTAAAGCAAAATAAGCAATACTTTTACTTTTGAAATGCTTATACTATTGCAGAATATTAAGATTTGCACTGGATGTTTACTTTTATATTTGCACATTAAAAAGCAAATAAGCTACTTTTAATTTTGTTAAATGTTAAAAGTTTTAAATGTTTACATTGTTACAGAATATTTTGTCATGTTGTTGTCAATGTTGACTGAGTGGCCATACTTTTTTTTTTTGTAAATAAAAGCCATGCCTTTTGAAAAAACTGGCCTACTTTTATTTTTTCATCTTCATTTTAAATAAAATAAAATAAAAAATAATCGGTAAAAGGAAAAATAATCTATAGATGAATCGAAAAAAATAATCTATAGATTAACCGATTAATCGAAAAAATAATCTATAGATTAATCGATAGAAAAATAATCGTTAGCTGCAGCCTTAAAGGAAAGTCAGTTCAGTTTTAATAAATCAAGTGTTGACTACTTTGGTTATTGAAAATAAATGTTTACTTCCACTTATTGATGCATGTAGGTCAGAATCAGGAAGTGAAATTATAACTAATTAGATTTGATTACATTATAAAATGTATTTAGTGACTGTGTGAGTTTTGTGTAAACATGTTGATACAGGTTTACATCTTCTTGGGGACTGGAACACAGATATGTCCTGAAAGAATGCACCTATTTTTAAAACCTTCACTAAGCTGTGCCACCAACATTGTCTCACTTATAGCTCATTAAGCAAACTGAGTGAGTCCTTTTAAACCTTCATAGACCTCGTTGTTACTTCTGTCCAGTCTAAGATCACCACAAGTGGAACTGCTGTATGCGGCTTAAGTGATCATCCCATGATTTTCTGTACCCATAAAGAACATAGAACTGAGGCTGACGGCCACAAAACAAACAAAACTACAATCCTCAAGACCTAGGCTAGCAAGGCTTTCAATGACAAACTGGCAAATTAAGACTCACCTTGGTACTTGCAAGTACACAGGTCTTTGGGTCAATTCCTAACCTCAGAAAAGTAGATAACTTCACAGTCAAAGACGGTGACAATATTATAACAAACAAAAATGAGATTACCTATCTTGGCTGCATCGTAGAGACTAATCTCTCCAGTGGAAAAATGACTACTAAGGTAGTCAAAGAATCAACCGACGAATTCTGTTCTTACTAGTGTTGTCCCGATACCAATATTATGGTACCGGGACCTGTACCAAAATGTATTTGGATACTTTTCTAAATAAAAGGGACCACAAAAATGTGCATTACTGCCTTTATTTTAACAAAAAATCTTATGGTACATTAAACATATGTTTCTTATTGCAAGTTTGTCCTTAAATAAAATAGCGAACGTGCTAGACAACTTGTCTTTTTGGAGTAAGTAAGCAAACAAAGCCTCCTAATTTATTTTGCTGACATATGCAGTAACATATTGTGTCATTTATATTCTATTATGTAGTCACATTTTTTAAGGACAAGTGTTACAAAATGGATTATTAATATACTTGTTCATTTACTGTTAATATCTGCTTATTTTCTGTTTTAAAATGTTCTATCTACACTTTGGTTAAAATGTAATAATCACTTGTTCTTCTGTTGTTTGCTGATACCACAAATTTGGGTATCAATCTGATACCAAGTAGTTACAGGATCATACTTTGGTCATATTCAAAGTTCTAATGTGTCCAGGTACATACTTCCTGAGTTTATAAATATAATATAATTTTTTTTTAAACCAAAGAAGATGTTGTGATGCCAGAAAATATTGATGTAATCATAGAAGTAGTACTTTTTAGAGGCGGTATAGTACCAAATTTGATTCATTAGTATCGCGGTACTATACTAATACCAGTATAATGTACAACCCTAGTTCTTACATAGTAGGATCACGTCGCTGGTGTGTAGAAATACACTTAAGACTTTAACACAATCACTCATTCAACCTCACTTTGAGTACAGAGTTCATGTTTGGTACCGTGATGCCTTAAAAGCCCTGAAAAACTAACACCAGACAGCCCAAAACAAAATGATTGGGCTTCTACTCAACCGTCCATCTCGGGCTCACCTTTCCGCCAACCATTTCCGTAACGTGGGGAGGCTCTTGGTGGCCGACAGAGTACATCTTCTTGCAGTTGGTCTGGTGTAGAAGATGCACCATACCACTAAAATACCCATGTACACGTCTAGCCATCCATCCATTTTCTACCGCTTATTCCCTTCGTGGGCGCTGGAGCCTATCTCAGCTACAATCGGGCAGAAGGTGGGGTACACCCTGGACTCACCATTATAACACCAGAGGTAGTTGTACAAATCACATTCAACCCAGATTTCACTCCAAAAAAGGTTCTAATTTGTTTGCCTGCTATACCGCCAACATGTGGAACTCTGTATCAATAGCCATAAAAGAGTGTAAATCCCTTACTTCCTTCAAAGCCACTTTGACAAGACATTACAGGTTGCGGCTACTCGTAACTGGAAATAGACAAATCTTTTTGCTTTTATTTTATTTTAATTCACTTTCTTGCAGTATTTTTGTCTACTTTCTACATAGTACTGTGTTCTGTGTGAGTTAAACAAATATTTCAACTGAAACCATCTCAGGCTTTCTTGTAGCAGTGAATGTGTACCGTGATGAAACTGTACCCTTTCCTATGCAAACTTCTCATAACTCCTTCAATCAATCAATCACACATTGCTACAAACTGAGAGGAACATCAACCTCAAACTGTCTCGTTTTCATGAAGAATCTAAATCAAAGCATTGCATCATCCCCACAAGACAAAGCATCTTCCTATTGAAGAAAAGTGTTAGTAATGAAATATAAAGTTGGTAAAGATGTGAGAGTAAGAAGTAAACAAACCTGTTCTGTGTAATACAACACGATGTTTTTGGAAAACAGCGTCCAGTAGTTGATGTTGTCGCTCCTTCTTCTCTTTTGTTGGACAAAGTTCCTCCTCATACTTTGCTATCGTTCTTTCGCACATTTTCACACAATCACAACACTTTACACTCACATTTGATCTCTACTTAGCGATGTGTTGATAATGTCCGCGTCTCTTTGTTAGCAGCTAACAAGCTAAGCTAACTAGCAAGCTAAGCTAGCACAAGACGCGATAAAGGGCGCTCGGACTAATGTATCCGGATACAAACAATGACTAACAATGTTTCATCTACTACACGACATATATGCGTACATGTATGCACTACATACAAATAGAGAAACAATAATGGCCAGTGGCCACGTTTAGGCCTTCTCTGTCAAACGCCATTTTGCTTTTTACTCCTTCGTCTTCTTTGGATGGACCATTTGGAGGATTCAGTGGTCTCGTTCTCGCGAGACTTTCAATTGACAGGTCAAAAGTCGAGAGGGATAACAAACCAAGAAAATGGCTTCCTTATTCTCGAGTGGTGTTGATTTGGAAGCGAATGTCGACTTTTAATATTTAATACAAGGAGTGTTGACTCCTTGAAAGCCCATTTGTGTCGTTGTGGATTCAAGGCATTCGGAAATAAAAGAGATATTACTGCCAGGACTTTTGCTGCGTGGGAAATGGGAGTCCAAGCCAAGAAAAGCGAACAAGAGGTGAAGGAGGAAAAGGCTGAGGACTACCAAAACACTTTGTTAGTAAAAGACACTGTTAACTTTTTGCCAGACCCTCTCTTTATTTCTGACTGTTGGGTAGGAGAAAATGATGGCATGAAGCTCTGGCCGCCTACCATGTACTTTGATATAGGCATGTACCTTGGTGTTACACACATGTACTTTGATATAGGCATGTACCTTGGTGTTACACACATGTACTTTGATATAGGCATGTACCTTGGTGTTACACACATGTACTTTGATATAGGCATGTACCTTGGTGTTACACACATGTACTTTGATATAGGCATGTACCTTGCTGTTACACACTTGTTCTTTGATATAGGCATGTACCTTGGTGTTACAAACATGTACTTTGATATAGGCATGTACCTTGGTGTTACACACATGTACTTTGATATAGGCATGTACCTTGGTGTTACACACATGTACTTTGATATAGGCATGTACCTTTGGTGTTACACACATGTACTTTGATATAGGCATGTACCTTGGTGTTACACACATGGACAGAAGAATGCTTAAAAGTTATAAAGAAGGCAAGGGTTACAGTTATTATTATTATGTTTGTATTTTAATGATACCATATGGTGAGATCACCATATTTTAGCTACATGAACGTTTTTTGTTGTTTTTTTTCACCAATATCTAGCAGTCACACACCTGGTTATTTTATTTAGCAATATTTGGTATATTAAGTTTCCAACAAATTACTTGTTACATCATTTATTTTGATGCGATAGCTAAACATAATTATAGTTGCAATAGTTTTGTTTCATTTTCAACAGACTGCTTAAAGAATAATTATTGGTAAATTCAATCTATGAAATATTTCATTCATTCATTTGGAAAGCTCTTCACTTTAAACAGAATGACATTCACCCCTACTTATGACGTTGAACACATTACACACCATTATACTAAATGTATGACTATTCCTTGCAGGTTGGATGAAGGAATTGTTCTACAATCCTATCAGCAAAGAAAGGCAGTTTTGTTTCCTTAAGGCCGAGTGTATGCCTTCCATGAATGTTCACTATGCTCCCCATAAGCTGTGGCTTGCTATTGAGAAGAAGTCAATAGTGCATATTGTACCTGTTTTGCTGGGTGTGTCATTATATAGGATCATAGAAAATCCAATCTGAATAATTAAATTCATATTAAATGTTTAACTTGTGTCGTGCTTAACTTTTAACCCAAAAGGCAATGCATGTAATATTCATTCTGTTTGTGTAAAAGTTCAACATTTAGGATGATTTTAAAGTTTTTAAACCTCTTGCCATCTCCAGGTATTGCATACATTACAATGATTTGTGTGACTGTAGAAAAACTTTTTTTTTTTTTATAATGATCATGTTCCACAGATTCCACCAGTGTTGGTGTGTCATTTAAAATCATTTGCAGAGTAATATAAATATTAATTGGTCCTTTTTAGTAATTCAATAACTGTGAATTGATATAACCTATTAGTAGATAATCCATGACACTTAAAACATTTTTTATTACAGGATAACAATGATGTAATGTACCTTTTATGAATATTTGTACACAACATTATTGTATAATGTAGCAATATGTTTCAACAATGTTTATTTCAACTACTGTCCATGTCATGTTTTATCATACCTGGTGTGGTGGATTCAGAACTATCCTCTACTTGGCCAGTCTGTGGGATAACTTCATCCATGGAAGCAGCAGCAGTAGTTGACGCTGATGTTGACGTTTCTGTAGGTCCATGCCGCACTAGTCTTCTTCTTCTTTTCACGCTAACTGTTGATGTGTAGCCCATTTCTAACAATGGCAAAGGGTGCTCATTCGTTGGTTTACCATGCAAGAAATGTTTACTGCAGATCTGTGAGTCTTTTGTAGGCTTCCAGTCCACCCACTTGTTATTAGTGTGCTTACATTTCCTATTACGGCCTTAATCCATCTTATTTTCATGTCTGGATCTTTTGGAAACGGGTACTGTTTGAATGGTGGATCACAAACACATCTTCCTGAGTCAAAATAACACTCATGAATGTCACACATAGTTTGTTACCATCTTGTGAGGTGATGATGTACTATTAGAACATCTCACAACTGCGCAAATTGTCTTTGACATATTGAAAAATATACACGACGCGGGATAAACAATAAATCAGAAATATATCTACTACTATTCACGCTAAAGAGTAAAAAACCACGGACTGACGAAGTTTACTAAAAAAGTATGGAGTCGCTTGGCTTTGTTTATCCCTCACAAACTTTGACCTCGACAAATTGGACATGCGCAGAAGCCAACTTGGAAGTGGTCCATTGAAATACCGGAAGAGATCACCAATGCAAAAGATAGCAAAAAGAAGCATACAACACAATTAATCTTAGCATTTTAATAAACACATTAGAATGGTATGGTATAATGGCCTTGAACTGGGTTAGAAGCTACATAACTATTGATTAATTGATTGAAACTTTTATTAGTAGATTGCACAGTGAAGTACATATTCAGTACAATTGACCACTAAATGGTAACACCCAAATAAGTTTTTCAACTTGTTTAAGTCGGGGTCCACTTAAATTGATTCATGATACAGATATATACTATCAAATACTATCAAATATATACTATCATCATAATACAGTCAAGATAATCATCAGAGTATATACATTGAATTATTTACATAATTTACAATCCGGGGTGTGGGATATGGGGGGGGGGGGGGTAGGTTTGGTTTGTATCACCACTTCAGTCATCTACAATCAGCATCAACAATTGCATCATCAGAGAAATGGATATTGAAACAGTGTAGGACTGACTTGGTAGGATATGTACAGCAAGTAGTGGACATAGAGAGAGAGATCAGAAAGAATAAGAAAAAGTGTCTACATTTGATTGTTTGATTGTTTACATTTGATTATTTACAATCCGAAGAGGTATGATGTGGAAGGGAGGGTGTTAGTTTAGGGTTGTAGCTGCCTAGAGGTGTTCTTTTAGTGCGGTTTTGAAGGAGGATAGAGATGCCCTTTCTTTTGCACCTGTTGGGAGTGCATTCCATATCGATGTGGCATAGAAAGAGAATGAGTTAAGACCTTTGTTAGTTCGGAATCTGGGTTTAACGTGGTTAGTGGAGCTCCCCCTGGTGTTGTGGTTATGGCGGTCATTTACGTTAAGGAAGTAGTTTGACATGTAATTCGGTATCAGGGAGGTGTTGTGGATTTTATAGACTAGGCTCAGTGCAAGTTGTTTTACTCTGTCCTCCACCTTGAGCCAGCCCACTTTGGAGAAGTGGGTAGGAGTGAGGTGTGAGGTCTAGAAGTAATCTGACTAGATTGTTCTGGGATGTTTGGAGTCTAGATTTGAGGGTTTTGGAGGTGCTAGGGTACCAGGAGGTGTATGCCCATGCGTAATTGAAAAAGGGTTGAACGAGAGTTCCCGCTAGAATCTTCATGGTGCTTTTGTTGACCAGAGAGGAGATTCTGTAGAGAAATCTTGTTCGTTGGTTGACCTTTTTGATTACCTTGGTTGCCATTTTATCACAGGAAAGATTAGCCTCTAGAATGGAACCTAGGTAGGTGACCTCATCTTTCCTGGTGATAACAATGTCACCCACTTTTATAGTGAAGTCCTTGACTTTCTTAAGGTTGATTTGGGACCCAAATAGGATGGATTCTGTTTTACCCAAGTGCATGGATTGTGAACTTCAAAGTCAATTGTTTAATTGGCAGTGTGCATCAATACAAAGTGAATTACTTTATATACACTTTAATATCACTTATCATGTTCTGTCAGTTTTATTGTAGTCTAATGGCTGTGTGGCATCAGGTTGACAAGCTAACTGCTAGTTGAATATCACACCCTGGTTGGGGCCTGTTTGTAGCATTGGACATGTTTGTTAGCCCCAACTTACCATTTACAATTATTGTTGTGATGCTATTTACATTATATTACTCATTACATTACTTAGGGCTGGGATGTTCAAATTCTGTGCATCAATGTACATGTGTATACACAGCTAAGTGATGTATATTAACAGCCTGTAGCAGGCTTGTGCCTATATTTCATTGCATTGTGCTCACTTTAGTTGATTTATAATGATTGTATTTGTTTTGTGTAGGAAATATCTCTCTCTCTCTCTCTCTCTCTCTCTCTCTCTCTCTCTCTCTCTCTCTCTCTCGCACACGCACACGCACACGCACACGCACACGCACACGCAAACAACTCATGCAAGTCTTCAATAGACAATTGAACCTACAAATCTGGAATTGGACAATCTATTATTCCTCCTGCACTCACTTGAACGAATAATTGCTGTCCCTACAGGAGGCAATACGTGAAGATAGGAGAAGACACTTCTAAAAACATGTTCTAGACCAAAAATGACTTCATATTCTCTACTGCTCGCTAGTGTTACATATCTGAGTTATTGTGCAGAAATATGGGAAATACCTAGAAATGTGCGCTTCATTCACTAACGGTTACAAAAAAGATCAGTTATAATAATATAATGTTGGATATAGAGAACATTCAAACACTTTATTTATTGAATCACAAATATTGAAATTCAACGATTTGGTGCAATTAGCAAACAACTAAAATGATGTACAAAGCAAACTATAACCTGCTAGCCAAGAATGTACAACAATTATTTTCTACAAAAGAGGAAAAATATAATCTTAGAGGAAAATCTAATTAAAAACATTTGTATGCGCGTACAACACCTAAAACCTTTAGCATATCTGTTTGTGGAATTAAATGATGGAATGGATTAACCAAAGAAACCAAACAAAGCACCAATATGATCCAGTTTAAGACTGTTCAAAAAGTACAAAGAAGAACAATTATGATGAACATCTTGAACCTTTTTTTGAGATAATGATTATTTATGTATTTAATATTTGTTTACTTATACTTATTTATATTAAATATTTATTCATTGTTCTGTTACAGAGAACAAGGAAATGGGATAAAATTGCTATGACATGAAAAGGGGTAGGATTAAATAAGCTCTGCTTCTTCCTACTCCTTTTCGGACGTGTTGTCATGAAACAACTGTAAATATGTGATGCATTACATGTATCGTATGCATGTTCCACATAAACTGAACGGCAATAACACCAGACAAAGTGCGCCCCTTTTAGGCTCATTACGTGACACGTACTTTTGTTTCTCATTCTAATTCTGTTTTTCAAGAGACGCTTGGCAACACCAAATTCACACTAAATAATTCAAATGGCTGGGAAAAAAAATCCTATTTTTTGTCTCACAATCTGCTGTTTGTGCTTGTGTCTTTTTTACAGGAATACTTGAGACATTTGACACTTGTTTTGCATGACTGCAAGCTGAAAGTGTTATCATGTGTGTAATGACAAAGCACCTCCAACACAGAATTGTATTTGTCAAGTTTTTACTGAATAAAACAGCCAGAATGTACATGAAACATAGTACACATAAAACACTGAATATCAAGAGTATATGAACGGCCTACCTTGTTTACTTCCCAAATGACATCCTCGCCATGTTTGGCAATCAAGCAAAAATATGACTGCAAAAAGGATAGGAAAAAACAGCAAATTGTTTCAAAAAATATAAACATTTTGCAACGCTTTGTCATAAATGTTGTGTCACTGTCCCCCTCCGTCACACTAACTGGTAGGTTGGCTACCCAATTCACTACTTTTGTAGGTAATGACCAAATTCCCTCGTTTCTATCAATTCACGTAAAATCAAACGGTGCCATAGTTGGATACCTTTGTTGCATGTGACGTCATGTCCGGTTTCAGACTGGTCATGTCTGCTTTCAGACTAAACACGGGCTCACGTAAACAATCACTCAAGCAGCACTGAGGCCGGATTCAGCCAAACTCCCTCTAAGTCATGTTGCCATTTTCAACACCATCAAAGTGTGCTTTATAAAAAAACGCTCAAACGTAAAGTAATGCTACACTCTTTCAAAATGTGCTAGCTTATTGCTAATTTACATAGGATTTGCCATAGACAGGCTACTATTAGCATGAGTGTTTTTACATGGCGATTTCAACACCTTGGAATTTGGTAAAGGAAACTACAATTAAGATTATAGTTGGAATTTTACAGTTTTGTGATGAGGACAATACTTACAGTATTGACACTTTGTAGGGCACAACCTAACAAAATCGTCTTCCTGGAAAAAAGCTACTTTCTAGATTGACAACATACCATAAATAGTTATACAGTGCTGCCATCTAATGGTCTTGGAAGTGCAACTGCATTGCAAATGAGACTAATTTCATCAGAAAACAAGATATAACAACTGGACAGCAGTTGTCATAATCATCATTCTTAAATTTTACATAAAAAACAATTAACATTAACATACAAAAGTACTTAAAAATGGTACTATTGTTCCAAAATATTAGTACAAATAATGATGACATGTGACACAAGGTGATATTCACTGATAAGCAGCTGTCTATTGGTTTGAAAAGGAAAGAAGAAATCCTTGTCAATGTGATGACACCTGAGCCCCAAATGATGACATCACAACTACATGGACACAAAGATCAACATCAACATGATTGACTGGCAAAATATTGTTGAAAAATGCAGATTTTCTCAGCCATAAAGAGCCAAAGAAGACATGATGGATGAGATGAGGAGCAATTAGTGCATAAATGTCCAAGTGTGATGAGGTCCCTCAGCGATGGAGACATCTCTCTGTGTTCCAGTGCACAAAGCATCCTGGAGGAAGAAGATGACTCAGCACATTCCCAACAAAAGCAGGTGAATCCAAGTGCAGATGTTAGCATGTGGCAGAGTGAGAGCCAAGTTGAACATCATCTTCACACAAAGTCAGAAGAACATTTGGAGGTGCATGAAAAAGAAAAGTCCTCACTGTGTGCCCACTGCTGTGTCTCACTTAGCCTTCAGCCTTCACGTCTCTCTGAGAGCTCGTTACCACCGTCACCAGCTGTCGGAGCACAAAAGGCACCGTGAGCTGGTTACGCTGCTCATGCTAGAATTTGGGAGGTAATCCTCCTTTTTCATTGTCCCATTTACTCTCTGTAAAGCACCAGTTCCATTGGCAGCAAAACAGACCCAGAGCATAATACTACCACCACCATGCTTGACGGTAGTAAGGGTGTTCCTGGGATTAAAGGCCTCACCTTTTCTCTTCCACACATATTGTTGGGTATCGTGGCCAAACAGCTACATTTTTGTTTCATCTGACCACAGAACTTTCCTCCAGAAGGTCTTATCTGTGTCCATGTGATGTTAGATGAAACAAAAATGCTGCTGTTTGGCCACAATACCCAGCAATATGTTTGGAGGAAAAAAGGTAAGGCTTTTAATACCAGGAACACCATACCTACCGTCAAGCATGGTGGTGGTAGTATTATGCTCTGGGCCTGTTTTGCGGCCAATGGAACTGCTGCTTTAAAGGCCTACTGAAATGACATTTTCTTATTTAAACGGGGATAGCAGATCCATTCTATGTGTCATACTTGATCATTTCGCGATATTGACATATTTTTGCTGAAAGGATTTAGTAGAGAACATCGACGATAAAAGTTTTGGTCGCTGATAAAAAAGCCTTGCCTGTACCGGAAGTAGCGTGACGTCGCAGGTTGAAGGGCTCCTCACATTTGCACATTGTTTACACCAGCAGCGAGAGCGATTCGGATCGAGAAAGCGACGATTACCCCATTAATTTGAGCCAGGATGAAAGATTCGTGGATGAGGAACGTGAGAGTGAAGGATTAGAGTGCAGTGCAGGACGTATCTTTTTTCGCTCTGACCGTAACTTAGGTACAAGGGCTCATTGGATTCCACACTTTCTCCTTTTTCTATTGTGGATCACGGATTTGTATTTTAAACCACCTCGGATATTATATCCTCTTGAAAATGAGAGTCGAGAACGCGAAATGGACATTCACAGTGACTTTTATCTCCACGACAATACATCGGCGAAGCACTTTAGCTACGGAGCTAACGTGATAGCATCGTGCTTAACTGCATATAGAAACAGACGAAATAAGCCCCTGACTGGAAGGATAGACAGAAGATCAACAATACTACCAAACTCTGGACCTGTAACCACACGATTAATGCTGTACCGCCTGGCGAAGCCTAGCAATGCTGTTGCTAACGACGCCATTGAAGCTAACTTAGCTATGGGACCTCAACAGAGCTATGCTAAAAACATTAGCTCTCCACCTACGCCAGCCCTCATCTGCTCAACACGACCCGTGCTCACCTGCGTTCCAGCGATTGACGGCGCGATGAAGGACTTCACCCAAACATCGATGCGGTTGGCGGCCCGGAGACGGAGGAAGTCAAGGTGAGGACAGCGGCGCGCGTTGTAGCTTTCGACGACACCCCGGCCGCCATCAGAGTCGGCAAGAAACATATATTTCCCAAAAGTTACGTACGTGACATGCACATAGCGACACGCACGGACGGGCAAGCGATCAAATGTTTGGAAGCCAAAGCTGTACTCACGGTAGCGCGTCTGCTATCCAACTCAAAGTCCTCCTGGTTGTGTTGCTGCAGCCAGCCGCTAATACACCGATCCCACCTACAACTTTCTTCTTTGCAGTCTCCATTGTTCATTAAACAAATTGCAAAAGATTCACCAACACAGATGTCCAGAATACTGTGGAATTTAGCAATGAATACCGAGCTGTTGGTATTGGGATACAATGTGTCCCAATACTTCCGCTTCAACCCTTGACGTCACGCGCATACGTCATCATACATAGACGTTTTCAGCCGGAAGTTTCCCGGGAAATTTAAAATTGCACTTTATAAGTTAACCCGGCCGTATTGGCATGTGTTGCAATGTTAAGATTTCATCATTGATATATAAACTATCAGACTGCGTGGTCGGTAGTAGTGGCTTTCAGTAGGCCTTTAAATGGGACAATGAAAAAGGAGGATTAGCTCCAAATTCTTCAGGACAAGCTAAAATCATCAGCCCGGAGGTTGGGTCTTGGGCGCAGTTGGGTGTTCCAACAGGACAATGACCCCAAACACACGTCAAAAGTGGTAAAGGAATGGCTAAATAAGGCTAGAATGAAGGTTTTAGAATGGCCTTTCCAAAGTCCTGACTTAAACGTGTGGACAATGCTGAAGAAACAAGTCCATGTCTGAAAAGCAACACATTTAGCCGAACTGCAGCAATTTTGTGGTCAAAAATTCAAGCAGAAGCTTGTGGATGGCTACCAAAAGCGCCTTATTGCAGTGAAACTTGCCAAGGGACATGTAAGCAAATATTAACATTGCTGTATGTATACTTTTGACCCAGCACATTTGCTCACATTTTCAGTAGACCCATAATAAATTCATAAAAGAAGCAAACTTCATGAATGTTTTTTGTGACCAACAAGTATGTGCTCCAATCACTCTATCACAAAAAAATAAGAGTTGTATAAAGTATTGGAAACTCAAGACAGCCATGACATGATGTTCTTTACAAGTGTATGTAAACTTTTGAGCAGGACTGTACATGAAGACAGACACGCTGAATGGATTGTGTTCTCTATTTTGCTCATTTCAGAGACTGCGCAGGAGTTAAGTAGATGAGGTTTGCACATATTTTAATACACAAACCTTTAGTAGATCAGGCCCTTGATGTTCATTATCATGACGACTCATCAAAAGTTGTCTGTGATACTTTCTATTGCGTGTGCTTACACCAGTATCAAGCTACTCCTAATGGAGGGACGCTTTTATTTTCCTGCTAAGCTTGTAACACGTGTCTACATCACACCTTAAAACAGGAAGTTTGTGAGTTGACCCTTACAAAGATAGCAACAATCCAGAATGTTGATGGTAACAGAAACAGAAAGTCAATATTATATTGAATATACCTGACATAACAAAGATGAATATGTAATAAATGATATTAATAGCTTAAATCTTTGTGGGGGTAAACTTACAAAGTGTGTGAGTGATGCTTCACCACTGCTTTGTTTATTGTTATGCTTTCCAAGAAAGAGAAGATGTTTTACTTACCAGCTGGATCGTATTGGGCTGAAATGAAAGAGAAAGCAGGTGAAATTCACATCTCATGAATGAAAGCAGAGACTTTTCCGCGTCTTCCTGAAAGAGGAAACATTTGTGTCCCTCACCTTGTCTGCTTGGGCGACGCTTGATGATGAAGATGATGATGGCGGCCGCCAGGAGGACCACCACAGCGAGGACCGCCAGCGTGGCAGTGACGGATGGAGAGAAAAGGAGACAATGGAAGTAAAGATAGAGAGAAAGGAGGTAAAGATGGAGAGAAAAGGTGATAATGGAGGTAAAGAAGGAGAGAACAAGAGAGAAAGAAAGTAAAATGGAGAGAAAGAAAATAAAGATGAGAGAAAAGGGGAGAATGAAGGTAAAGATGGGGCAAATGAAGGTAAAGAAGGAGAGAGAAGAAGAAAATAGAGGTAAAGGAGAGAAAAGGAGGAACGTGAGAATGAAGGCAAAGATGGAAAGATTGGACATAAAGATGGAAAGAAAAGGAGAGAATGAAGGTAAAGATGGATAGAAAGGGAGACAATGAAGGTAAAGATGGAGATAAATGCAGAAAATGGAGGTAGAGAAAAGGTGAGAATTAAGTTAAAGATGGAGAGAATGGAGTTAAGATGGAGAGAAAATGAGAGAATAAAGGTAAAAATGGGGAGAAAGGGAAGAAGATGGATAGAAAAGGAGAGGAAGAAGGTAAAGATAGATAGAAAAGGAGAGAATGAAGGAAAAGAAGGAAACAGAAGGATAAAATGGAGGTAAAAATGGAGAGAAAAGGAGAAAATGGAGATAAAGGTGGAACGAAAAGGAGAGAATGAAGGTAAAGATGGAAAAAAAGGAGAGAATGAAAGTAAAGACTGAGAGAATGGAGGTAAAGATGGAGAGAAAAGGAGAGAATGGAGGCAAAGATGGAGAGAATAGAGGTAAAGATAAAGAGAAAAGAAGAGAACGGAGGTGAAGATGGAGAGAAAGAGAGGTGAAGAGAAAAGAGTATAAAGAGACACAGTGTAATGTCAGTAATGTTCCTACAGGGGGAGTGCTAACATGTTAAAAGGTGAAAGTACAAGGTGTGCCTCTACCTGTTCTCATTAGGACCTTCTTCCCATACTCCACATACTTCTTCAAGTAAGAAAGACATTCCTCAGTGTAATAATATTTGTAGTAGTCTAGTCTAAGTATTTCTTGGTCCAACTTGAGTTTGGTGGGGAAAGCTTGTTGTTTTGCTGCAGTCCATGTCCATGTCTTCATGTCCAACGATAGGAAATCTTCTCCATCATAACTGAACTGCCTCCAACCTTTGACCTCATCAGTCTCATCATTCCATTCACATCCTGACATCTCCTGGAAAGTGTGAACACCTGAGAGACACAAAGTGTTGTAAAGCAGAGTGAAACTAACACTTTGTTGTAGGTTATTATGGGATGGACAGAGACAAGGTATATCAGTGCAGTAATGTGTGTTTTTAATACAGTATAAAAAATATCAAATATATTAGAATAGTAGAAAGTTCAACATAAACAAACCTCCAGTTTGGTTGAAACGCTTCTTAAGTGTTTCAAAGTTGTCTGTGTAGACATGTTCTCTAACAACATTGTACTATGTTTGTCTCTGCCAGTAGTTTGGATCCTCTGCTGTGATTTTGTTCATCCAGTCCTGTTTGGATTCTGTTTCATTGATGTTGTTGTCATAGTAACTAATCTCAACTTCATCAACATAACCAACCTCCACATACTCTGGGAAGTTTGGAACTTGGGAGGATGCAGTGATGAAATACTTGAGTGAATGAATCACTGAAAGACAAAAGGCAGAAAAAGAACATTTGATTGTTTAGTTTCATGTGAACAATTCCTATTTGAAATGATGCTGTCTTCATTTCAACTTCAAACACTGCTGCTTCTCACAGTAAACAATCACTTCCTGTTTTAATATTTCATATTTATACCTCACTTTAAGACCACACACATGAATAACTTGACTTATTTCCTTCTACAAGTGTAAGTGTCAAATAAATACATGACATTATTGCTAGCAGAGAAGTAAAAGTCGTTTTTCTAGGTGAGGGGAAGTTCAAACTAGTGATGTCACTGCCAAAGCATGGAAATATAGCAGCACCTTATGGAATGTTTACAATGGAATACAACAACAATATTAGAATACTCTTCATTTAAATATTAGGACTATTCACAGTAAAAAAGCATTTAAGAAACATGTAAAGTCACTTTTTAGACTTAAGAGTTCATCTTTCATGTTATCAGTTTGACAACTCTTTTTTTTCTCTTTCCCTTTTTCCTTTCTTTTATTGTAACTGGATGTGCGTATGTTCTGTAACTGGATCTGTGTACTCTTATTTTATTTGATTATTTGGAGAATTTTCTTTTTCCTTTTATTTGTAACTGGATCTGTGTATTATTATTTTACTTTGAACTTTTGAAAAGGACCCCAGGAAGACTAGCCTGGCGTTTGTGTGTCGGCTAATGGGGATCCTCAATAAACAATAAACAATAATTCATCCATCCATTTTCTACCGCTTGTCCCTTTGGGGGTCAATCATATCCATTATTTCAGAATAATTCCCAACAATAGAGTAATTATTGTGTACATTAAATTATTCTGATCCACATCTCATCTTATAACTGATACTACTGATTGTTTCCTGGATTAATGATTGTTATTTTCCTATTTAAAAGTGAAACCAACGTTTCCGGAAATGCTCAAGTAAAAAGTTTGATGTATTTTGCTGCTAAAGTGAGACAACTTGAACAAGTTTGACTCATGAAATGTTTGAGCAACAAATGGAGATGCAAACTATTCACTGATTGATGTTGGTGAAAAGAGAAGATAATAATTAGAATAAGTATTTAGGATGAAATGAGCATGTAAGAATGAGGTGTATAACGTTGTAAAGAAAGTGGACTTACCAGGCGTCACGCTGTATGTTTTTACAACTAGGAGGAATAAGAACAGCAAGTTCATCATTAAATGTCACAAGTGCACAGGTCAATAAAAAAAGTTTCCAGTTTTAATCCTCTGAGAAAAACAAGGCGACGACAACTTGCTTGACGAGTAAACATGAAATGGACGCCAAAGCGGAAGCGAGCGTAAATAAAATCTCCCCTGAGCCAATGAGAATTTGATACGTCACTTGTCACCAGGTAAGATGGTTTGCTACACGCACACACATATGCTAACTGCTGGCTGGATTTCGGGGAAATCACGTGACTTGAAATAACTTCCTGGAGGAGGAGACAAATATTTGACAGCAACGCAGTTCCTCCACTGCAGCTAACACAGGAATATTAACAAAATAAAAGTCATATCATCATTACAAGAATAAAAGTGAATCTAGCGAGGGTGACGTCATGTTTTTTGAAGCAGCTTCATTATAATACACACACAAACTTTATAGGAACAATACACAACATTTTACATAAATGATATTGTAGAGTCTAAGCGTTTAAAACACTCTTTTAAAAGGACAAAAAACAATGACCTAACACTTTGGTTTAATTTTTAATTGTTTGTATTTGTGTAATAATTGAAGAATTGAACATACATATACAATGCACACACATATCAAGGCACTTTCAATACAATACTATTCAATATTTTATAGCAAGTTAAACAATTACATAGGAATATAAAATACATCAAATTAAATACAATGGCTCTTGGCACATTTGTTCTGTCCATCTGACGCTTTGTGCTGACTTCACCCATTTTACAGTTTTCTTTCTGTTTGTGATAGTCAGTCATATTTGGCAGTTCTGCCTTGCATGGGTTAGATTCCAAGCCAGGGTTAAATTCCAAGCCAGGGTTGGATCAGGGAGTAAAAACTAAAGCTGAAACAAGTCATGTGATTGACTCGCTGTGGCCAAAGTACTAAAAGTGGGAGCAGGGAAAAGCGTGAGGCTGAATCTTCTGGTGGCAAAGCATCCAAGAAAAGGAAAGTGAAATGTGAAATTAGACACGGTAAAGCCAAACATTGACTGGACGCTTGATCCAAGTCTCTTAACAGTAGTGACCATCATGAAAGATAAAGATGGTACATTTCAACATGATAGGATCTGCCGCTATGATTATTACTGACTTACCTGTTACATCTCAGGGCAACAGGTGTGTACTTGTGGTTATGGACTACTTTACACGCTATGTCAAACTTTTCCAGCGTGCCTTTACAGTAGCAAAATGTATGTTTGAGGCCAAATAATGACTTTAAAAATTTAGCATGCTAACATGCTAGCATGGTCAGCTGATCAGCTGATCCTGGAGGTAACCAAATCAAAACTAAAGCTTAGAGGGGACTGTTGCGGGTCCCAAACTCTGGAACCATCTCCCTCTCCATGTGAGACAGGCCCCTTCTTTGGCTATGTTTAAGACCCTTCTTAAAACCCATTTTTATTCACTGGCTTTTAACCAGCATGATATTTTAAACTCTTTTTAACTTTTTTTTAAACTTTTTAACTGCTTTTTATCTAACAAATTATTCTTAGGATAATTTGTATTTGCTTTTTCAATGTGTATTTTACTTCTGTTTTAAAATGTTATTTTTTAGTCTGTGCTTTGCCTGTATGGGTATGACGTTAAACTACATCCAGGCATGAGATGGGAGGTTGTGTGTGGGGTTAGTGAGTCCCAACTAACGTCTATAAAATGCACACAAAGAACCGTTTGCACCTTCTCTTGTGACTGGCGGGCGGTCAGCGCCATAAAGCTGAGCGGGTCCCTGGGTAATTGGGGCGCGGACAACCAACAGGACAGACTAAGTTCAACAGCCCAGTAAGGCAATTAGTCTAGGTCGGAGAAGGATCTCTGATATAAAATACCCCTTCCAACTCGCACCAAGCCAGCGTGGAAGGTGTAGGCTAATAACCAGCATGAAGAGTATGCCAATCACTATGGCAGAAACATGCTGAGGCTTTCGTCCAGCAGTGGACTGACAACGGCTGATGATGATGATGATGATGATGCCTGTATTTCTTTGCGGTGTACAGCCCTTTGTTCTTCAACTGTGGTTGTTCTTAAAGGGCTTCATAAATAAAGTTGGTATGGTATGGTATATAATGTCATGTAATATGACTTCAACATTATTTATGTTAATATTAAACTTTGTTTGTAAACCAGTTCTACTTCTGACTATCTATTTTATTTTTTATTGAACAATTAAACATACATAAACAATGTATAGACACATTAAGGTACTTTCAATACAATATGAGTCAAATTTTTTTCTATATTTTATTCAGCAATATAAAATACATCACATTAAATCCAATCCTCCTACAAACAAAACCCGTTAAAAAAGTAAAAGTAAATATGAGGAAACATTCGAATAAGATTAAAATGAAAAAATATATAAATAAATAATAAACTTCTGCTTAAACATGCTTATTTAAAACCACTTAAAGTATTTGTATAAATACAATAGTTTAAGTGTTTTTTCTATTTTGTACAATCTTCCAAGATTGATTTCCATCCATCCATCCATTTTCTGCCGCTCGTCCCTTTCGGGGTCGCGGGGGGTGCTGGAGCCTATCCCAGCTGCATCAAGCTTGGTACAAGCTGAGTACAAGTCACCACCTCATCACAGGGCCAACACAGATAGACAAACAACATTCACACTCACTTTCACACACTAGGGCCAATTTTAGTGTTGCCAATCAACCTGTAAATGGTAAATGGTAAATGGGTTGTACTTGTATAGCACTTGTCTACCTTTTTTAAGGAACTCAAAGCGCTTTGACTCTATTTCCACATTCACCCATTCACACATTCACACACTGATGGCAGGAGCTGCCATGCATGGCGCTAACCAGGCCCATCAGGAGCAAGGGTGAAGTGTCTTGCTCAAGGACACAACGGATGTGACTATATGGTAGAAGGTGGGGATTGAACCAGTAACCCTCAGATTGCTCTCCCAACTTCGCCACGCCGCCCCCAATGTAAATTCAAATCATTAACACAATGTGAGAATTTGGATTTCACTTTAAGAAAGAGACTTTTGTCTATGAGAGCAAATGTTTGACACTTTTTAAAAAATTTAATAAATGCACGACACGATTGATCCACGCATGCGCGAAGAGCACGTCACTTCCTGGACCTGCAATTTGTTTTATGACAGAGCCCTTGCGACATCACGTTCTGTGATATTTGAATGTTTTATTCATGTTTTGTATAAAAATAGACTATTGAGGAGTAAAAGATAACAACAATAAAAACACGTGGAAGAGTAGATTTAAAGAAATCAGGCAGTAATATCGGTACAATTTCTACCACTTTCACTCTTGTCATTGCAATGAATGTCGCACGGGGCGCCACTGAACCCCATCATTAAAGGTTTGATTGATATACTTTCCATTTATTTTTTTAAAAACAAGACACTCTTTTATATCACATTTTTATTCAAACAAATATTACAGAAAAGAAAAGCATGGTAACAGTGACAGCAGGCAATATCTTATATAGAGATGCCTCTTCGTCCACTCGGCTGTGACGTCATTCCCAGCTTCCGGCGTAAACGGAAGACAGCAGAACCGAGCAGTACTGCCTTGTAACGTCAAGTGTGCTAACTGTCGTGAAACCACATCGACGGAAAAAGAAGCGAGCAAGACGCTAATAAGTCAGTCTTATTATTTGTTCTCCAGTTTGAAATATTTACGTCGTATAAAATACATCTTTGATTCTTTCTTTAAGGATAAAGTCGTCTCGAAGCCCTAGAAGCACTGTGCCGCTTCTCCTGCTATCTTTGCTTGTTAGTTAGCTTAGCTTGCTAGTTAGCTTAGCTTGTTAGCTGCTAACAAAGAGACGCGGACGTTATCAACACGGATATCAGTTAGTGACAAATCAAATAATAGTAAAAATAAATGTAAATAAAATGGCAATATAAAAATAAAATTACGTTTTTTGTTTTCATTGTTTTAAGTTCCATTTATTACCTTTCACACATATTTTACTACCGTCTTTGCTTTTTTTCAAATAAAAAATTATAAAATGTTTAGTTAAATGCACAATCTGTTACATTTATTGGTGCAATATATCTTTGGACAAGTTTTAACCAGAACTTTGGGTCAAATCATAATAATTGTGTAAATGCATCAATAAGTTCATTATGTTTGTGTGAGGTGCTTTTTTGAAACCTTTATTTTGTCAGCGCAGTCAGGCCTCTGGGTATGTGGGCTTGAATAAAGTCTCAGGGAGTTGAACGCCCCCTGACTTACATAGTTCCGGGTCACCCGATTAGAACCATTCCAACTTCAACATATTCCACCAATTCTGGAAATTCTAATTGCAACCCTTCCACCGTCAAAACATTCCTCTTAATCAGGACAGAAAACAAAGTTGTTTTTTGAATTGGAAAAATTCCCGGTTTTCCCGAAATTCCAGGAATTCCATAATACCATTTCTCAATTAAAAATGTTACGACTTCAACATTTCTCAACCGATGTCAAAAATTCCAACACCATCCATTTCAACTCATTCAGAACATTCACATTTTTTAGCATTTTCATAAAAATTCCTGTTTTCCCCGAAATTCTCAAAAATGTCCATGAAATTCCCATCGAAAGGAATAAAATGAAAGTTCCACAACTCGCACATTTTTCATTGATTCAAACCGTTCCAACTTCAAAATATTCAGTGTGTTCAGGAATTGTGTGCTCCCTTTCAACACTTATTAAAAGAAATTCCCGGATTTTCTCGAATTCCCAGTCTTTAGGAACATTTTCCCCATTCAAAATTAATTATCCATTTTTCAAACTTCCACAATTCCCACAATTTTCAAACCATTCCACCTTCAACACATTCAATTCATCCTGGAAATTCAAACGACCATTTTTCCACATTCAACAAATTTCCAGGAATTCCGTTTTTTTCTCATTTCCATCCTGCTTTAGTGCGATGACTCCTTTCACATTGTTCAACCCATTTCAACCGTTCCACTGTCAAAACATTCCTCTGAGTCAGGACAAAAAAAGAAGTTGGTTTAAGAACTTAAAAAATTCCCGGTTTTCCCGAAATTCAATCTCTTCGACATTCAAACCATTCCAACATTCAAACTATTCTTACATTCATACTACATTCTGTCAGCATTTCAGTTCAACTTCAGCATTGGAGCATTCACATGCAATTTCTTCAGGAATTGCTTTATCTAGTTATTAGTATTATTATAATTAAATGTAGCTTACCACACCTTCTCAGTTCTCACTCTAACGCAATTTGAGTATCTAGAAATGCACTAAATTAATCAAATCCATTATTACTATTATTAAAAGGTAAACAAATTATACTTTGAAGGAGTAGTCAGTAATCTGATTACTTCTTCCCAGTTTAACTATGGCAACACTATCTAAATGAAAGCAAAACAGATGTCATTTTTTTTGGCCAACATGCTGACTGTGCTCATGCTTTTTTAGAGTTGACATGTCTCTAAAGATAAATGTGAAAATCACTGTAATTATTGTCCACCAGCAGGGGGAGCTCATCACCAGTACTACTGCGTGGAGGCTGGCATGTGGTAATTTTTTTCCTGTGTGTGTATGACTTATTCAGAGGAAGAACAGTACACTCTCACGTATGGCGTCTACCATTACGGATTGCAGGAATGACTTTTAGGATGTTTTTATATGAATACGGTGGATTGGATGTTGGCCTGGGAAGGCATTCCCCTGAAGGTCTTCTTCATGTGTCAGCTGGAAGTACCCTGACTGCTGTGAGGGGAATTTAATGAGATTGTGAGATCATATGTTGGTGCAGGAAAATGTCTCATGTGACTGAGCAAAGCTGGACTTTTCTAAAGAATGCTGGTTTTCTCCTGTCCCGCAGATGTCGAAGAAGAACATCTTCCTCGTGAGCAAGAAGAAGAGCCACAGCCCCACCACATTAAAGAGGAAGAAGCTTTACCACATTCCCATCACATTAAAGAGGAAGACAAAATGCCACACACCCATAGTGTTAAACTGTCCCTTCACATTAAAGGTCAAGCGGCGGACCCACTGATCTTACACAGCAAAAATGAAGAAGAGAACCCACTGACCCCTCACTTTAAGGAGCAAGAGAACCCGCTGACCCCTCACATTAAAGAGGAAAAGGAGGACCCACTGAACCCCTACTTTAAAGAGGAAGAGGAGGACCAAGAGCCGCTGCACATTAAAGAGGAAGAGGAGGAACACGGCATCAGTCAGCCTAAATGGTTGGAGGAGTTCCCAGTGACTGGTGTCCCTGTGAAGAGTGAAGATGATGAGGTCAAAGGTGAAAGTGAGGAGAAGAGAGAGGCGGAGCCTCCAAGCAGCAGCTCAACACAACACATGACAACAGAAGCTGATGGAGACCACTGTGGAGGATCACAAGCAGACAAGCTTTTAGCTCCACTATCAGATAGTGAGGACACAACGTCACACTCTCCTGACACTGATGATGAAGACTCTAAAGATGATAAGACATGTCACACTGACAACACTCACTTGAAATGTTCTCACTGTGACAAAACATTTAAATACCATAGTCATCTGAAAGTACACATGAGAACACACACCGGAGAAAAACCTTTTATCTGTTCACTCTGTGGTAAAGGTTTTGTAGAAAGTCACAATTTGAAAGTACACATGAGAAGACACACTGGTGAAAAACCTTTTTCTTGTTTAATCTGTGGTAAAGGTTTTGCACAAAGTTCATGTTTGGTAAAACACAGAAGAAGACACGCTGGAGAAAAAACTTTTATCTGTTCAATCTGTGGTAAAGGTTTTGTTCTAAGTAACAATTTGAAAGTGCACATGAGAATTCATACCGAAGAAAAAAGTTTTATCTGTTCAATATGTGGTAAAGGTTTTGTAGAAAGTCGCTATTTGAAAGTACACATGAGAACACACACTGGTGAAAAACCTTTTTTTTGTTCAATCTGTGGCTTATCTTTTACAAGGAAGGAACATTTGGAAGTGCACATGAGAACACACACTGGTGAAAAACCTTTTTCCTGTTCAACTTGTGGTAAAGGTTTTACACAAAGTCGTTGTTTGAAAAGACACAAGAGAACGCACACTGGGGAAAAATCACATTCCTGTTCAATCTGCAACAAAAGCTTTTGTGACCGATCAAACCTTGTAGCACACATGAGAACACACCCAGGAGAGAAAGTGTTGAGTTGCAGTGTGTGTGGTGAAAGATTCTCTTATAAGTACCAGTGTAAGAAACACAAGTGTGCTGGTGAGAACAGCAGCAGCAAATGAAACTGCAGGATTTGAAATAACTGGCAAGACTTTAATTTTGACTTTCTAACAACATCAGCACATATAACATGTGTGACATTGTTGTTTGTATAACAATCTTTTTAATATGCTTCTACATTTATAGTTTATATATTTTATGATAGTGTTTTTTTCAGTCAAGTACATGCATTAATATGCAACATTGTGTACTTTTATTAAAAATTGAACAAAACAATATGACTGAAAAGGAGAGACTAAACAGTACAAGACATATTTTACATAAAATAAACATTTTATGTGTATATATATTTATCATACAATTTTAGACTTATTCATAATAGTGTTTTTTTTTTTATAGGTGTTTGAAATATTGAAGTATTACATATTTGTATTTGTAATTGTTAATGATCCCCTAGATTAGCACCTTTATATGATATACATATGTACTGGTTCACATCTGAAACACTTCAGGAAGCATATTATTATTTACTTTATACATCATTTGAACAATTGTCTTTTATGCAATTTTAAAATGTGTGATTTTATGAATCATTTGTTGGGTCTCTATAATCCATTTTATTAATGCTCTTTATTACTCTATTTTGTAATATGATGATTGTGTTGTGATTGTTTTATATGTATGTCCCAGACCTTTATGCAATATAAAAGTGAGAGAAAATGGCTGAATTGTTTATGGAAGGATGGTTTTGTTTTTACAAACTTACATTTGTGGATAAAACAAAAAAATCCATTATTGTGTTTTAAACATTTTGTACGTTTTTTTCTTTTTTTAACATCCCCAAAACATTATCAATTTTGGTGTCAGGCAAAAGCCAATATTGTACATCATCCCACAGAGATGTACTTTGCATACATTCATAAAATAAACTGTTTATTTTATTTCCCTATCACAGAACGAACAAGTGTTGTCTTCAATTGCAAAACAACATCCTAAAATTATTTTAAGTGGTTAATTCTTTTTTTTTTTATGAACTCTTTTGCCTTTGGAAGAATGTAAACTTTCAAGTTTTTTTGTTTTTGTTTTGTTCCAGAGAAAATACAGCAAATAAGAAATAGTAAATAATTATCTAATTTCAGAGTTTCAAATCTTTAATATTGTGTCCATCCTCCAAAAGCCCAGAAAGTTTAGAAAAGAGTTCTGAAAAAGATGATATGCTGTATTTAGAATATTTTGAACGAAAGCTTTTTAAAAAATGTTATAATACTTTTATCACTCAATAAGTGCATTAGCGACCAAATGCCTTTTTCAAACCATTAGGGTTGCCAACACCCAGACTTTGAATTAAGGCACATCTCACGGGCGGTCGGAACATTTTTGTGTCATTTGTAAAATTTGTGTGTCCCCTATTTCAGTCCGGGTCTGAACAAATGCTTAGAAAATGCTTTAAAAATCCCAAAATGGTTAGAAACATGATCTTTACACCTCCACTAGACCACTGCTGCACGTACTGTAAGTCCTATTCATACCATAATCACAAGAAAATTGTATTATTTTCAAAATGTGCAAAGCAGAGGGAGAAAGAAATCTAAAAACCAATCGGGATGCGTGCTGGATCAAAAAAGGAACAATTACAAGAACAAGAAAGAAAGAAAGGTCCGCACACACCGCCACAGCAGTGTGAAAAAGAGCGCTTGCTCGAAACGTCATACTTAAATAAAATAAATCCTGATAATGTTCAAAACAGAAAATGTGCAGTTTCTTCAAAAACATTTGCCATTAAACAGCTGGCACACAAGGACCAAACAGGAAGGTTGATAATATGGATGTTAACAATGTCCATGTGAATGTCCATGTAAGATGGAGGTCAATGCCAGTAAATGTCCTTCATGGAGTGTTAGGGCCAGGGGACGTCCTGGTGACACTTCTGATTCGCCCCCCGCGATGGATGGATATATATATATAGGCTCCAGCACCCTCCGCGACCCCAAAAGGGACAAGCGGTAGAAAATGGATATATATATATATATATATATATATATATATATATATATATATATATATATATATATATATATATATATATATATATATATATACATATATATATATATATATATATATATATATATATATATATATATATATATATATATATATATATATACATATATTATATATATATATATATATTATATATATATATATACGTATATATATATATATATATATATATATATATATATATATATATATATATATTTTATTATTATTATTATTTTTAATTATTATTATTATTTTTTTAATGTATATAATATATATATATATATATATATATATATATATATATATATATATATATATATATATATATATATATATATATATATATATATATATATATATATATATATATATATATATATATATATATATATATTTTTTTTTTTAAATTATTATTATTTTTTTAATTTATATAAAATACAAAATAAAAATACAATAAAATGCTTAGTCACTCACCTATTTCTTTCTCCAGGGATTTTTTCTGCTGCTCTTCCTGCGACTACAAAGGGCGGTCCTAGTGCCCTCTACATGGTCCTAGTGCCTCCACGTACCCTAACCGCCATTAAACAGAAAAAAAAAGAAGAACGACGAAGCCAACTTGGAAGTGGTCCATTGAAAGGTTGCTAGCGCGACCTCCTGTACTGTAGAATGTAGTATGGACCATAGGACAGGACGAAGAAGTCCCGTTAAGAAGCTGTGGAGGCCTAAGATGCTCTACTAGTCTGCTGGAAATCCAAAGAAGACGAAGGAGTAAAAAGCAAAATGGCGTTTGACAGAGAAGGCCTAAACGTGGCCACTGGCCATTATTGTTTCTCTATTTGTATTTAGTGCATACATGTACGCATATATGTCGTGTAGTAGATGAAACATTGTTAGTCATTGTTTGTATCCGGATACATTAGTCTTAGCGCACTTTATCGCGTCTTGTGCTAGCTTAGCTTGCTAGTTAGCTTAGCTTGTTAGCTGCTAACAAAGAGACGCGGACGTTATCAACACATCGCTAAGTAGAGATCAAATGTGAGTGTAAAGTGTTGTGATTGTGTGAAAATGTGCGAAAGAACGATAGCAAAGTATGAGGAGGAACTTTGTCCAACAAAAGAGGAGAAGGAGCGACAACATCAACTACAGGACGCTGTTTTCAAGAAACATCAAGTTGTGTTACACAGAACAGGTTTGTTTACTTCTTACTCTCACATCTTTACTAACTTTATATTTCATTATTAACACTTTTCTTCAATAGGAATATGCTTTGTCTTGTGGGGATGATGCAATGCTTTGATTTAGATTCTTCATGAAAACGAGACAGTTTGAGGTTGATGTTCCTCTCAGTTTGTAACAATGTGTGATTGATTGATTGAAGGAGTTATGAGAAGTTTGAATAGGAAAGGGTACAGTTTCATCACGGTACACAATCACTGCTACAAGAAAGGCTGAGATGGTTTCACTTGAAATATTTAACTCACACAGTACTATGTAGAAAGTAGCATTTAAAATACAAATATACTGCAAGAAAATAAATGAAAATACAATTTCAAACAGGTAAAATACTTTGTATATTCCCAGTTACGAGTAGCTGCAACCTGTAATATGTTTTCTTTTTTATAGGGACTTCCACATGTTGGTGGTATAGCAGGCACACGAACTAGAACCTTTTTTGGAGTGAGATCTGGGTTTAATATGACTTATACAACTACCTCTGGTGTTATTAATGGTGAATATATTTTGAAGTGTCTAGACAGGTACATGGGTATTTTAGTAGTATGGTGTATCTTCTACACCAGACCAACTGCAAGAAGATGTACTCTGTCAGATACCAAGAGCCTCCCCACGTTAAGGAAATGGTTGGCGGAAAGGTGAGCCCAAGATGGACGGTTGAGTAGAAGCCCAATCATTTTGTTTTGGGCTGTCTGGAGTTAGTTTTTCAGGGCTTTTAAGGCGTCACAGCACCAAACATGAACTCTGTAGTCAAAGTGGGGTTAAATGAGCGCTTGTGTTAGAGTCTTAAAGGCCGACTGAAAGCCACTACTACCGACCATGCAGTCTGATAGTTTATATGTCAATGATGAAATCTTAACATTGCAACACATGCCAATACGGCCGGGTTAGCTTACTAAAGTGCAATTTTAAATTCCGCACGAAATATCCTGCTGAAAACGTCTCTGTATGATGACGCCTGCGCGTGACGTCACGGATTGTAGAGGACATTTTGGGACAGCATTGTGGCCAGCTATTAAGTCGTCTGTTTTCATCGCAAAATTCCACAGTATTCTGGACATCTGTGTTGGTGAATCTTTTGCAATTTGTTCAATGAACAATGGAGACAGCAAAGAAGAAAGCTGTAGGTGGGAAGCGGTGTATTTCGGCCGGCTGCAGCAACACAAACACAGCCGATGTTTCATTGTTTACATTCCCGAAAGATGACAGTCAAGCTTTACCATTGGCCTGTGGAGAACTGGGACAACAGACTCTTACCAGGAGGACTTTGAGTTGGATACGCAGACACGGTACCGTGAGTACGCAGCTGCGGCTTCCAAACATTTGATCGCTTGCCCGTACGTGCGTGCCGCTATGTGCATGTCACGTACGTAACTTTGGGGACTTTGGGGAAATATATGTGCTGTATGAACTTTGGGGAGGTGAACGGTACTTTGGGCTGTGGGATTGAGTGTGTTGTGCGGGTGTTTGATTTGTATTGGCGGGTTATATGGACGGGAGGGGGAAGGTGTTTGTTATGCGGGATTAATTTGTGGCATATTAAATATAAGACTGGTTGTGTTGTGGCTAATAGAGTATATATATGTCTTGTGTTTATTTACTGTTGTAGTCATTCCCAGCTGAATATCAGGTCCCACCCGCCTCTCACAGCATCTTCCCTATCTGAATCGCTTCCACTGCCCTCTAGTCCTTCACTCTCACTTTCCTCATCCACAAATCTTTCATCCTCGCTCAAATTAATGGGGAAATCGTCGCTTTCTCGGTCCGAATCGCTCTCGCTGCTGGTGGCCATGATTGTAAACAATGTGCAGATGTGAGGAGCTCCACAACCGGTGACGTCACGCGCATATCGTCTGCTACTTCCGGTACAGGCAATGCTTTTTTATCAGTGACCAAAAGTTGTGAACTTTATCGTCGATGTTCTCTACTAAATCCTTTCAGCAAAAATATGGCAATATCGCGAAATGATCAAGTATGACACATAGAATGGACCTGCTATCCCCGTTTAAATAAGAAAATCGCATTTCAGTAGGCCTTTTAAGTGTATTTCTACCCACCAGCGGGGTGATCCTACTATGTAAGAAGTAAGGTTGTACGGTATACCGGTATTAGTATAGTACCGCGATACTAATGAATCATATTCGTTACTATACCGCCTCTAAAAAGTACTACTTCTATGATTACATCAATATTTTTTGGCATCACAAAATCTTTCGTTTAAAAAAATATATATTATGTTTATAAACTTAGGAAATATATCCCTGGACACATGAGGACTTTGAATATGACCAATGTATGATCCTGTAACTACTTGGTATCAGATTGATACCCACATTTGTGGTATCATCCAAAACTAATGTAAAGTCTCAATCTAGAGAAGAATAAGTGATTATTACATTTTAACAGAAGTGTAGTTAGAACATTTTAAAACAGAAAATAAGCAGATATTAACAGTAAATAAACAAGTAGATTAATAATCAATTTTCTAACACTTGTCCTCAATATTTTTGACAAAATAATAGAATATAAATGACACAATATGTTACTGCATATGTCAGCAGACTAAATTAGGAGCTTTTGTTTGCTTACTTACTCCTAAAAGACAAGTTGTCTAGCATGTTCACTATTTTATTTAAGGACAAACTTGCTAGAAGAAACATATGTTTAATGTACCCTAAGATTTTTTGTTAAAACAAAAGCCAATAATGCACTTTTTTTGTGGTCCCATTTATTTAGAAAAGTACCAAAATATTGGTATCAAGACAACACTAGTAAGAACAGAATTTGTCGGTTGATTCTTTGACTACCGTAGTAGTCATTTTTTCACTGGAGAGATTAGTCTCTACGATGTAGCCAAGATAGGTAATCTCATTTTTGTTTGTTATAATATTGTCACCCACTTTGACTGTGAAATTATCTACTTTTCTGAGGTTAGGAATTGACCCAAAAACTGTGTACTTGCAAGTACCAAGGGTGAGTCTTAGTTTGCCAGTTTGTCATTGAAAGCCTTGCTAGTGTAGGTCTTGAGATGTAAGCACAAGTTATCACTTGCAGGGCATTACTGCCTGACGCACCTCCGACAGTGCCATGTGGTGCTGGCTGCAGGGTCATCAGCCGGGAGCCACCCTTCACGGATGTTTCGCTCCTTTAATCCCGGAACATCTCTGGGTGGTGGAGCAGCGACAGGGACGTCTCCCTGCCGCCCCCTGCAACCAGCTAGAGGATCCATACTGTACCCACATTCTAACCCCGGTGTTATTGCTGTTGTGTATACGGAATGAGTCCCAAGGGACTATGCATGGCAGGGACGTCCATCTCCCTGAGTCAAGCGTGGGCCTGACCGCATACCATTCGCTTGTTTTGTGGCCGTCAGCCTCGGTTCTATGTTCTTTACGGGTACAGAAAATCATGGAATGATCACTTAAGCCGCATACAGTAGTTCCACTTGTGGTGATCTTAGACTGGTCAGAAGTAACAACGAGGTCTATGAAAGTTTAAAAGGACTCACTCACCCTGGTAGTTTGCTTTAATGAGCTAAGTGAGACAATGTTGGTGGCACAGCTTAGTGAAGGTTTTAAAAAGGGGTGCATCCTTTCGGGACATATCTGTGTTCCAGTCCCCAAGAAGATGTAAACCTGTATCAACATGTTTACACAAAACTCACACACTCACCAAATACATTTTATACTGTAATCAAATGGTAAATGGCTTGTACTTGTATAGCGCTTTTCTACCTTTTTTTAAGGAACTCAAAGCGCTTTGACACTATTTTCCACATTCACCCATTCACACACACTCATTCACACACTGATGGCAGGAGCTGCCATGCACGGCGCTAACCAGGCCCATCAGGAGCAAGGGTGAAGTGTCTTGCTCAAGGACACAACGGACAAATCAAATCTAATAATTTCACTTCCTGATTGTGACCTACATGCATCAACAAGTGAAAGTAAACATTTATTTTCAATTACCAAAGTAGTTAACACTTGATTTATTAAAAGAACATAAATGTGACTGACTTTCCTTCAGCGGGTCGTAGATGGTCTCCAATTCCTGAAGAGGAATTGTTGATGGAGATACTCCATAAAAACACTACATAGTAAAACATGTTTTGGTAAAAGTTCCTTTTGGCCCAGCCAACAAAATGACCACATAAAAGTATTCTGCATGATGACAAAAACATACCATGAATTAGGGCTGAACGATATGGCCTTTTTTTAATATCTCAATATTTTTAGGCCATGTCACGATATATATCTCGATATTTTGCCTTAGCCTTGAATGAACACTTGATGCATATAATCACAGCAGTATGATGATTCTATGTGTCTACATTAAAACATTCTTCTTCATACTGCATTAATATATGCTACTTTTAAACTTTCATGCAGAGAGGGAAATCACAACTAAGTCAATTTAGCAAAAGTGTATTTATTAAACAGTTATTAAGCAGTGGCACAAACATTCATGTCATTTCTAAACAGAAAGTGCAAAATTGTCAGAGACATTTTAAAACAAGCTATTAGTGGGGGGGGTTACCCACATATGCGGTCCTCTCCAAGGTTTCTCATAGTCATTCACATTGACGTCCCACTGGGGTGAGTTTTCCTTGCCCGTATGTGGGCTCTGTACCGAGGATGTCGTTGTGGCTTGTACAGCCCTTTGAGACACTTGTGATTTAGGGCTATATAAATAAACATTGATTGATGATTGATAGTGCACTTTTGTGCATGATGTCACTAAGATGACATATCAAAACAAGACTAAATTAAAGTGCACTTTTTGTACAGAACACCACTACAATAGTTTAAAACAAATAAAGTGCACTTTTGTGCATGATGTCACACAAGATATGTCAATAAGTGTCAAATAAAAATGAGCTGCATAATCGGAAATCAAATAGTGTATGTCCTTCGCTATGTGGTAGGTTCCGGCGGACGTTATCTCCTTATGTCAATAAAGTACTTTCTATTCTATTCTATGTATGTCGTGGACTATTTGTTTCATATGGTGTTGATATGGAAATGGTTGCCTCGGCATTTTGTTGGTGTGGCACTGAACGGGGATGTTGACATGCGGAGTAAGCACTCTTCATTCTCTAGCAGGTGACTTTTCAAATGATGCTACCTATTAGCAGTAATGCTACTTTTTGTAGCATTACGCTGCTACGCTTTTGCCCCACACTTGACAAATTACGGTTGTCTGTTCGACATATTCCCACTAGAAGCCAAACCACCGCCAGACGATAGACCCCCTGCTGTTTTTCTTGGGAATTATTCCTTCATTTGTTACCAGATTCGCACCTTCTTTCTCTCGTATTACCACTCGCACCACAGCTAACGTTACCCATGCTGCTACCTGTCCGCTCCGCGAGGGCGTATACGTATGTGACGTATGTAAGAAGGTGCGCTTGTTTAAGTCTCTGTGAGAAGGAGAGACTAGAAAGAGTGAGAAGAGCCTGTAGTGTAATGCCCGCAGCTAAAAGCAACTGCGTGAGAACGTATACTCGAATATCACAATATAGTCATTTTCTACATCGCACAGAGACAAACCCGCGATATGTCGAGTATATCGATCGCTAGGGTTGGGTATCGAGTATCGATTGGAACCGGGACTAACTTTCCGATTCTCCCGGAATCGTTCAAAAGTTTAAATTTCGATTCCTATTTTCGATACCCAGCCCGCTGACCGGAAAAAAATATGTCCGCCGAACCGGAAGAAGAAGCCGCTGAACACCAACGAAGAAGCGCCCACCACCGGAAGTGTTAGCATAGCCGAGCGAGTCAGTCAAGCTCAAGCATGGATAGCGGGCGTCGGCGGTCGAAAGTGTGGCTTTACTTTACAAAAAAAAAATGAAATAACCGCGAAATAACAGAGCTCCATGTCCATCAAGAAACGAGTGGAGAGAGAGCTGCAGATGTACCAGGACGTTCCACCGATACTTATGTCTGACGACCCTGCTGCATGGTGATGGTCCGGTGGAACCAACAAAAGACTTATCCTTTGCTGTCATATCTCGCTTTCTCCTATTTATGTGTTCAAGCTTCTTCCACACCCAGCGAATGTGTATTTTCCACAGCAGGAGACACTATCTGTCCAGAACGCTCACGCATCCTGCCTGAGAAGGCGGATAAGGTCATTTTCCTAAACAAGAACTGTCTCTGATTTTATACTGTACCTGCTGCTAATCTGGACTGGGTTTTGCAAGTTGTTTCTTATTGTTTATTTGCTTTTCTGCACCAGGTTAGCCCATCAGTGGGAGCACGGTTACATTTTTAAGTACCTGCAGCATCATACACTTGTGTGTGTAAATGTGTTTTCATGAGGTTTCCTGCAGCATCATACACTTATGTGTAAATGTGTTTTCATGAGGTTTTCAAAAATAAAGCTCTCTTGAAGAAAGTGTACCCCTGGGAAAATGTATTCATAATTTATAATATTTATATTCAAGTTCATAGATTTGATATTTATATTCTAGTTGAAAACAGCCCTGTGAGGAATTTATAGTAAAGTTCATAAAAAGTTATTAGAATTAAAATTGATGGAGAATGTCAGACTATTTCATTCAGAAAGACTGTAGGTTAGCTAGCTCATTTAAAATATCCTAAACTTTTTTTTTGACCCTGCCTCTTAAAAGAATCGGAATCGAGAATCGTCAGGAATCGGAATCGAAACAAAGAATCGGAATCGTTCGAATTCAAACGATACCCAACCCTATCGATCGCCCAGTCCTACCATGAATGTTTTTTTAAGTGATTTTGGATTTTTTTTTTAATTTCCATGATAATGAAGTTATGGTAATGACTCGGTCTTTACAATATCGTGGATACGTTTAGAGATAAAGTTTAGGTGTCATAGACCGTGTACAGAATAAAATATTTAAACACTTTACATCAGTGAATGTAAAGTTAAGAATGCCTCAATCAATGCTGCCTCGTACTTGTAAAAATTTTCAAATTGCCCCACATCAAATTTCCAAGTCTTTTTTTATACTCACTGTACCACTTTTGAATGAATTTTAGTGGCTGGGACAAAAGGAGGTATTTCCTGCGTATTTATTGGTTGTTTTGCTACACAATTTTAACACAACACAGGAAATAACACAAATAATGTAATTGTGTTAACAGTGTCAGTCCAAAACTATTTCTATTCTCTCTTTATCTTATTTACTTATTTACCCAACAGACGTCCAGCAGCCCCCCCACATTAAAGAGGAAGAGGAGGATCCACAGCCCCCCCACATTAAAGAGGAAGAGGAGGCTCCACAGCCGCCCCATATTAAAGAGGAAGAGGAGGATCCACAGCTGCCCCACATTAAAGAGGAAGAGGAGGAAGTGTGGATCACTCAGGAGGGAGAGTGTCTTCTAGGGCAGGAGGAGGATGATGTCACCAAGTTTCCACTGACTGTTGTCTCTGTGAAGACTGAAGAGCATGAAGACAAACCACCTGAGTCCTCACAGCTTCATCACAGTCCAAGTAAGCACAACATCCACATATCATTTTATTCTCAGGGCATTCAATCCATCACAACTGGACTGTTCACTTTGTCTTAGAAGACGTTTGTCCTCTCATCCAAGTAGGCTTCATCACTTCATGCTCATAGACTTCAAGTCTTAAATCTAATCACTGGAATTTAGAGGGGAACTGCACTTTTTGGGGGGAATTTTTTCTATCATTCACAATCATTGTAAAAGACACGACGATGGATATATATATCTTTTAATATCACATTCTAACTCATAAATGTAAATAAAAGTCCACTTGCAATGGAGCCAATGGGAGGTCCTCTATAACCATCCAAAAAGCACCAACAATACTCCATTTGCATTTTGTGGCTTGAATACCAACCAAGTATTAGTGATATTGTTATTATAAGTGCTAACGCAGACAAACTATTTATAGCTTGTGTGTCTATGTTGACATCACCCGCTGGTGAGCTCCTTCCTCGCCTCGGTGCTGGTGGAAGATTATTCCAGATCATGAATCAGGCCTCTCACCTGGATAGTAGAAGGATGACGACATATTTTGACAAGTTGGTACCCTTTGACAGCCAATTTAGACCCGGCAATGGCGAAGGACACAAAAAGACGCTTGGCTTCACCCCCCTTTTATGTGCGATGATTATGAGTCATTCTTTATCTAAACGGGAATATAACTAGATTATAATTTATTAACATTTATCTTTTTCTTTTAGAGTACTTTGTTGTTGCATGTCTTTTAGTATATCATTATTCATGTCACTAGTTTGTAGTTTAAAAATGTTATTTCTTCTTCTGCTGTTTGTTTTGCTGTTTTGTCCTCAAACGCATTTCCTAGTAATATTGCGTCCATTCCGTTGGTGTGTGCCGTACATTTGCATATCGCTATTTTAGCTGGTAACTACCGCTTTTAATAATTATTTTAATAGTTCTCCATGTGTTACAGGTTTTCCTGTTGACGTTATTCCTCTATTTTGCCAGTGTTGTGCAAATGTGTGCACTGTTGAGAATGCATATTGGCTATCTGTGTGTATTGTAACCTTTTGATCTTTCATTAATTTACATGCTTTAGTGCTACTAGTTGTGCAGCTTGCATTGAGTCATTTGATGGTCATTTGATAGCTTTCAAAACTTCAGTTGTTGTAACAACCGCACATCCTATTCTATTTTTATTTCACAGAATGCTGCTTCAGCTTCTAAATTCCACTCTACAGGTGATGACATTTTTAGATCTTTTTCATTCATTAATTTACTTAAAGGAGCTACTATTTCAGCGTAATTTGGTATCCAACTTCTACAGTAATTAGTTAATCCTAGAAATGACATCATTTGTTTCTTTGTTTGTGGTTTTGGTGCCTTTAGTACTGCTGTTTTTCTGCTTCCCACAATAGTGCGTCCATCTTTGTTTAGGGAATGTCCTAGATATTTTACTTCTGTTTTGCATAATTGGACTTTTGTTTTGCTTACTTTGTGTCCTTCACAATGTGGATGATTTAATAACGCTAATGTATTTTTAATAACGCTAATGTATATTTTCTACAGGTTTACTTATCCGGTGATGCTAATATGTCATCTACATATATCAGGACTTTTGTCCTCCTGGAGGGACGAATTTGGACATGTTTGCATGCATTGCTTGTGAATAGATTGTCAGACTTTCCGCATACCCTTGAGGTAGTCTTGTATAGGTGTATCCAGTGTTTCCCATAAACTGCCATGATACCTGTGGTGGTGGGGGCGTGGCTATGGGCGTGGTCACCATGACATCATCGAGTAATTTGCATAATTTATTACAATGATATGATTTTCTCTAAAAAGGCTCAAAAAATGTATACTTACTAATTAATAACAGTTTTGTTTTAAACGTCCATCCATCCATCCATTTTACAATATAATTACAACACTTTATGTACATATTTATATACAGATTTGAACAATAAGTTATTCACTGAAATATATTTATTAATTGTGGTTCTTACAAAAAATATATCTTATAAAATATAAAAGCTAAAATGTCTCTTAAAGCTCTGCCCCTTTAATTAGCGCATACTAAATAATTTAACTTCAGCCTACTACTACAACCATATTATTTACCAGCAACATAAAGTGAAACAGAGGCAGAGGTGTCCTGCCACAGTCAGTAACAAATAAACAGAAAACAGTAGTGGTCAAATACAAATAAGGCAACAAGAGAAGTATACTACACTTCTCTTTTGTAAAGTAAATCTGAACAGCATATATGGGCATCTACATCAACTATATGATTTGCCTGAGAAGCTGGACATAACAACATAACAACAACAACAACAAAAAAATGTTTTAAATAAATTTTAAAACAATTTAAAATTGTTTTTATTTTTTTATTTGTGGCGGACGTAATTCTTTCGTGGCGGGCCGCCGCAAATAAATGAATGTGTGGGAAACCCTGGTATCTTTTCCCTTTATAAGTAAATGAAAACCAAAATGGACATTCTTTATGTATTGGTATCAAGAAGAATGCATTACTGATATCAATCACTGTGAATTGTGTCCAATCCTGCATATGATGTTTAAAATTACAGCATTTATTGTCCTAATAAACACTAAATCAATATTCCTAATTCAAATGTTATACGTATTACTTCATGTAATTTTAAATAAAATTTTAAACCCACTAAAACTGTCTATAAGTGAATTAAACGATAATTTTATAACTCAGAAGAGACATTATTCCATTTCTTTATATTTTTTAATTTGCAATTATTATTCAACAATATTCAAAGCAAACCGTTGTAATGGTTATAGTCATACTCCTTGTCCATGCACCGACTGAGAAAATAGTGCTATTTACCCAGCACATCATTTAAATGTCATTTACTGATTCTTGCATCTTGGGCTTTTTAAACTATAATTTGTGTCTGTCAGTTACATGCTGTCATGCCACACTTTTCACTTATGCACCTTGACTTCCTGTCGTGTGTGATAATCTATAAAATAAAAGCGTGCATATATTCTCGTTTGTTTATTACTCGCATTATACTATCAAAAGTCTGTAGCTAAATGATAGCTGTTGTGATTGCCATGCCTCCTTATTTATTCTATGTTATGCCATTATCTTATCTTAGCTCAGCACCCAGATGTATGGTGTACTGCAAATGTCTAAAAAAAAATAACCCAATCTAAGAATGTTAGACTACACTTTAAAGTTAAACCGACTTTAAACTTTCACGTAATACATTCATTTTCAAACTTCCGCTCCCAATGCTCCACACACATGTGCACATCCTAAGAGATAAGGCGAACGACACTCGAAGAGCGTTTTTTCTTCTTTTTTTTCTTCTTCCTCAGCCTATAAACATGTAACTTATTTTATATCACTTTATCATGCTATACATATCGATTCTTATTATATTTATTAATCTAGGTTTTTATTTGTTCCATTATTTTAATTATATATATATATATATATATATATATATATACCAGGGGTCACCAACCTTTTTGAAACCAAGGGCTACTTCTTGGGTACTGATTACTGCGAAGGGCTACCAGTTAGATACACACTTAAATAAATTGCCAGAAGTAGCCAATTTGCTCAATTTACCTTTAACTCTGTTATTATTAATAATTAATGATATTTATCTTTGTGGAAACACTGATCATCTTAATGGTTTCTCACAATAAATATATATAGAAACAGATAAATATCAATATGCAACACTTTATTTTTATATTTTCACTAAGTGCACATTTTTCAAATTGAACATTTTCAAATGATCACTTCTAAGACAGTCTTGTGAAATCACAATATCCCATTTTAACTAGCTAGCCACTAACATTTTTTTTTAACAAATCATGAATTACTTTGCACCATGTTTGTACAAATAATAACTCATGTAAAATACAAAAGTAAACTCTCAAATTTTTAAATCATGTCACACTTTGAACTGGACACCAAATCGGTTATCTGTTTCTTTGTCAGTTAGTGGGAAGCCTGGCATTGCATGCTGTTAACTAGTGAGTTGTACTCTGGTGTGTAACTTGACACTGCAACTCTGAGTGAGTCTTGCAGATGTGCATCAGTGAGGCGTGTTCTGTGTTTGTTCTTGATGAAGTTCATGTCAGAAAAGGCTGATTCACAAAGATAAGATTTTTCCTCATTGTTTGCGGAACCTTCTTAATCTTTTGGACATATTTTCACAGCAATCTGGCCTTAAGCTTAATTATGATAAATGTAAAATGTTAAGGATCGGAAATCTAAAGGGAACGTCCTTTCGAATGGAATGCAAAGTGCCTGTTTTGTGGACAGATGCACCAGTTAACATACTTGGTGTTGTTGTCCCAGAAAATCTGGAAGATCTAGGCTCAGTAAATTATGATAATCGACTAAGAAAGCTGGACAAAATTATGCAATTATGGAAAGGGTAATACCTAACTTTTTATGGTAAAATGTCTATTGCCAACTCGTTAATTATTCCTCAATTTATTTATTTGTTTTTGTCATTACCAGCTCCATCACAAAACTTTTTTAAGATTTATGAGCGGAGGGTCTTCGATTTTGTCTGGAACGGCAAACCAGAAAAGATTAAAAGAAAGGTTTTGTACAAAGAGCATGAATATGGGGGCCGGAACTTCTCAACCTTGAAGCTATGTGTCTGTCTTTAAAAGTATCAATTGTTCCAAAGATGTATTTAAACATTGAGTGGTACACAAATGTCCTGTTGGACAAAAAACATGTACTGTATCAAAAGAAATTGTACCCTTTTTTACAAGTGATCCCCTCCCAGAAAGTCTGCTGGGAAACATGGCGGGGTTCATAAAGGAAACAATCCACTCATAGTGGTGTTTTTAATTTTATGTGCCAGAAAAAAGAGACGATATTTTGCAGCAGATAATATGGATGAACTCTAATATTGTAAAAGATGGAAAGCCTTTCTTTTGGAAAAATATGTTTGAAAGAGGAATCATTTTTGTCAATGATATTATCAATGAGAATGGTAAAATTATGAAGTATGATGAATTTAGAGCTATGTATGGTGATGCTTGCTCAAGCTTTTCATTTTATCAACTAACTGGAGTAATTGGGAAAAGATGGAAACAAATAATTAATTATGGAACTACTAAATTATTAGTTTGTAAACCTCTAATAAGAAATTCTAGTTGGCAAAAAGGAACTCAAATAAATAGAAAAATATATAATTTTTATTTAATAAAGAAATCTTTGAAGGCTGCCTCATACAACACAAATGGAAAATGGGAGGACTTTTTTGACTGCCCGTTGCCATGGGATGCCATATTCAAACTAATCTATAAAACCACTATCGATGTGCAAAATCGTTATTTTCAAATTAAAATTATTTATAACTTCTTACCCACAGGGAAAATGTTAAAATTATGGAATATGACAGAGTCAGATGATTGTCGATTTTGTTGTCAGGAGCCTGAATCCACCCTGCATTTGTTTTGGTATTGTCATATTGTGTCTTTGTTTTGGGTGGAAGTTGAAAAAATGTGTTTAAGGATTGGTTTGTTTATGAAGCTTAATGTGGTTTCTGTTATTTTAGGAGAGTTCATTGACCATCATGATTTAGTCAATTTAATTATAGTACTCTGTAAAATGTTTATTTTTAAGGCCAAAAACAGATATTCACTTAGTATTACTTTCTTTAAAACATTTATTCAGTATTTTCTAACTTTAGAAAGTTACATGGTTGAAAACGATAATGATGCCAAAAAACATTAAAAAAAAGATGAGAAGTCCTCAAAGGCTTATTTTGAAAGTATAATTATGTTTATAGATTATATGATATCTGTTGTTGTGTTCCCTAATTTGAGTGACCTGGACATAATCTGGACTGTACATAAATGCTTATTTTGAAAATGTAATTTTGTTTATAAATTATATGCAATCTGTTGTGTTCCCTAATTTTTTTCTGTGTACATGAATGAAGGTGTGTGTTGCTGAGTCCGACTTGGACATTATCTGGACTGGGCCTGGTTTAAAAAAACCTTTAAACTAATCTAATTTCATTGACAACCTGGTCTGTTGAAGATAAGGCCCTTTTTTAAAAAATAAAATAAAATAAGATAAATAAATAAAAAACATTTTCTTGGATAAAAAAGAAAGTAAAACAATATAAAAATAATTACATAAAAAATAGTAATTAATGAAAATGTTAGTGGACCAGCAGCCTATACAATCATGTGTGCTTCAGGAACTGTGTCCCTTGCAGATGTGTTGTCTATGTTGTGGGAACCAGAATATTGGTAGCAGAAAGAAATAACCCCTTTTGTGTGAGTGGGTGTGGATGAGTGTGCATGGGGGAGGTTGTTTGGGTTGATGCACTGATTGAAAGTGTATCTTGTGTTTTTTCTATGTAGATTTAATTTAAAAAATGTTTATTTATTTATTTTTTATTTATTTATTTATTTATTTTTTTAGAACAGGCCCGCGGGCGACTCATCTGGTCCTTACAGGCGACCTGGTGCCCGCGGGCACCGCGTTGGTGACCCCTGATATATACACTACCGTTCAAAAGTTTGGGGTCACCCAAACAATTTTGTGGACTAGCCTTCATTTCTAAGAACAAGAATAGACTGTCGAGTTTCAGATGAAAGTTCTCTTTTTCTGGCCATTTTGAGCGTTTAATTGACCCCACAAATGTGATGCTCCAGAAACTCAATCTGCTCAAAGGAAGGTCAGTTTTGTAGCTTCTGTAACGAGCTAAACTGTTTTCAGATGTGTGAACATGATTGCACAAGGGTTTTCTAATCATCAATTAGCCTTCTGAGCCAATGAGCAAACACATTGTACCATTAGAACACTGGAGTGATAGTTGCTGGAAATGGGCCTCTATACACCTATGTAGATATTGCACCAAAAACCAGACATTTGCAGCTAGAATAGTCATTTACCACATTAGCAATGTATAGAGTGTACTTCTTTAAAGTTAAGACTAGTTTAAAGTTATCTTCATTGAAAAATAAGGACATTTTAATGTGACCCCAAACTTTTGAACGGTAGTGTATATTAAAGATTAAGATTAAAGATTCAAGTACCAATGATTGTCACACACACACTAGATGTGGTGAAATTTGTCCTCTGCATTTGACCCATCCCCTTGGGGAGCAGTGGGCAGCAGCGGCGCCGCGCCCGGGAATCATTTTGGTGATTTAACCCCCAACTCCAACCCTTTGTTGCTGAGTGCCAAGCAGGGAGGTTATGGGTCCCATTTTTATAGTCTTTGGTATGACTCGGCTGGGATTTGAACTCCAACCTACCGATCTCAGGGCGGACACTCTAACCACTAGGCCACTGAGTATACTGTATATACACATACATCATCGGGTCCCTTAAAAAAGTGCTATTTATATATATATTAATATATATATATATGTGTATATCTTCAGTTTACATTCTTCATTTCATTCATATCTTATTTCAATACCCCCACATTATCTGTCGTACGCTTTAGTTTATTCCATTTTGCATGAAATTATTCTTATTGATTTCTTCCTATTTCTTAATCTATTTTTAAACATTTCTCTCACTCCTTCACCTCTGTCGTCTTTTTGGAATCTTTCACCTGCCAGTGTCCAATATTTTATATTTCAATTATTTTTATTTGAACCTATTTTTATCTGAATCTCTTTTATATTCAAACCTTGTGGTTTTTACACAATTTGTACCTGGAAAGATACACACTTAAACAAACAAACAAGTTTGCAGCGATCTACCACCAATGGTATACGCTGACAACACGAAAACCATGTTTTTCCACATGCACATCCATTTGTCACTTTCTCATCTTTTCTTCAACTTGCTTTTTCTCTTACAAACATCCTCTATCCATCTCTTCCTTAAACTGCAACACAATGTTTCTATGTCTATTCTCCTCTCCTAGAAACCATTCACGTAAGGTTATAAACGTCCCTTTTTCCATGTTTTCCCAATCCATTCTCTTCACCTTTCTATTCTCCTCTCCTACTTCCTTTCTTTCTCTCTCTCTCTCTCTCTCTCTCTCTCTCTCTCTCTCTCTCTCTCTCTCTCTCTCTCTCTCTCTCTCCCCCTCTCTATCCACACTACTCACAATAAAACTTGCATGTAATTCTACATGCTCCAGTGTCACAGAAATTTAATTTCTTTGTCATTTATTTCAATTATTATTTCTGGTTTACTTGCTGTTTGTTCACTTAAGTTATCTTAACTTAGTATGTTCTTATGATCATTCTGATCATTTTCTTTGTCTTTTGGTGTGGTCTTTGGAGATTTGGATGTCTCCTGACCTAGTAATGCTGAGTAACTTTGATTGTTGTTATTTCTTTTTTTTTCAGGACAGTCTCGGGCGAAATGTCCTTCTTTCCCACAACACCAACATGCAGCAGGGTGTAACTGCTGTTGTTGTTGTTGTTGTCTTCTTTTTTGGTTGTAATAGATTGTAATAGACCATTTCAGGTCTGCGTTTTTTTGGGTCCCTTTTTGATCTTACTGTTGGTTGCTCCGATACACTTTCATCGTATGGTGGTGGATTTTTTAATTTGTTTAACGCTGATCTACGTTTTGTTATTGTTGGAGCGCTGAGTGTGGCGGCTTCTGTCTGTACTTCTTCCTCACTATCTTCCCTTACAACTTGCCTATTTCTTCTCCTAACTGGGCCTTTCTCATAAGCCTTTCATCTCTCTTGGCCCTTTATTTTTCCTCTTCTTTTCATTTTCTTTCCCTTTCTCCTGTTCTTCCTTTTTTTGAGCCATCCTCATCCAGCACTCCAAGTGTTCCCACCCCATTCTGGCCAGTTTCTTTTGTTATTTCCGCATTTTTGTATTATTGATTCCCGCAGTTATAATACATCACCTGCTTTGAGGCGTCCGGTAAATTCATGTTTTGAGATCCAGTCTTTGAGAAATTTCAGTAAGTCTGGATTTGTTTTTTCTACTGCTTTCCAGTCTTTACATTTTAGCTCGTCTTTTGGACTAACCTTTGGTTTACTTGTTCCATTTCCCATTTTGAGAATTTGGAGTAATCCGTCGTCCCCTACAGAGCCGAATTTATAAGGATTACTTTTTATTTGTTGTAAGATAGTGGTTTAATTTATTATTGTGGTACATGTCGCTTCTGCTGGAGGTTTCCCCCCAGTGGAGGTGTCTTGCCTAAAGCCTCCACAATAACCCACTATTACTTCTCAAAACTTTAGTATGGAGTGATAGCCTTGTGGCGATCACTCCCACACACTCTCTCGTTCACACCTTTTACACTCGTTTTACGGAAGTTTCAGTTTTCGTGGACTCCGCCGTCCTTCTGTGGCCTCTGCCGTCCTTCTGTGGCCTCTTCTGTTTTAGAATTTTCGGTTTTTACGTGGATTCCGCGGTCCTTAATTTGCCTTATTTTCAATGTTGAATTTTACGGAAATTTCATTCTTTGTGGACTCCGCCGTCCTTCTGATTCTTGGGGCGGGGGCCGAGAGTGTCCAGTTTTGTAACAAAGATGTCCGATATTATTGTATTAAAGGCAGAACTGTAAAAGAGCATCCGGACATAGCTCTGCTGTTGCTCCATGTGGTGTAGAGCAAAGTGGAGAGCCACAGTGATTGCATACTTAGTAGATCTGTTCGCCTGATATGCAAATTGGTAGGGGTTGAAATATTGGGGGAGATAGTCCTTAATGGGCTGTATAAGCAGCCTCTCTAAGCACTTCATGATTACCGGGGTGAGGGCCACCGGGCGGTAATCATTCAGGGTGGTTTCGGGAGACTTCTTCGGCACCGGGATTATTATAGCTGATTTCAGGCAGGACGGGATGACTGCCTGGGCCAGGGAGAGATTGATGATCCTGATAAAGGTGGAGGTGAGCTGGTGGGCGCACGCTCTGAGCACCCTGCCAATACTCATCCTGTGGTCCGCCTTAGCTTTTTTGATTCCTTTCTTCAGGCCAGCTCGAGCAGCCCTGTTTAGAGCTCTGTCACCTGACCTAAAAGCAGCGTCGCGGGCCCTGAGGAGTGAGCGGACCTGGCTGGTCATCCAGGGTTTCAGGTTAGGGAAAACCCGGATGATTTTATCGACAGTCACATTCCCAATGCAGAACTTGATATAGTCCAGTACAGTTCCTGTGTAAGTCCCAGTGTGTTCGGCTGAAACAGTCCTGTAGGTCTGACAGAGCATTTTCAGGCCAGGTTGTAACTGTCTTTATGGTGGGTCTGACTCTTCGTCTGAGGGGGGAGTAGGCTGGAGAGAGCAGGAGGGAAAGATGGTATGACTGGCCGAGATGGGGGAGAGGTGTGGTTCTGTATGCGTGCCTGATATTGGTGTAAACATGTTCCAGAGTGTTCTCTCCCCTAGTAGAACACTTTACATGTTGGTAAAACTTTGGCAGTACAGTCTTTAAGTTGGCCTTATTAAAGTCCCCTGCAATAATGTGAACACCATCCGGGTGGACCCGCTGCTGTTCGCTTACGGTGTTCAGCAGGAGAGAGCGCTGTGTTCACGTTGGCGTCGGGTGGTATGTAAACAGCCGTGACGATCACTACAGTTAGCTCTCTCTTACAGACATGTACTCGAGGTCTGAGGAACAGTGTTGGTCTATGATTGTCCCGTTGTTACACCAGTTATCATGCACGTAAACACAGAGGCCCCCTCCTCTGCTCTTACCAGAGTTCACAGTCCTGTCCCAAAAAGTGCGGCCAGCTAGCTTCAGGCTAGCATCGGGGATCCTCGGGTGAAGCCACATTTCAGTGATGGCCAAAACACAGCAGTCACGAACATATCGATTTCCAGCAGGTTTTAATTCCAGGTTGTCCGTTTTATGCACCAGGGATCTGGCATGGCAGAGAAACAGGCTCGGTAGAGGTGGCTTGTGTGGTTGTTTCTTTAGCCGTAGCATAACACCGGCCCTCCAGCCCCGTTTCTGCTTCCTCTACCTTCTCTGACTGCGCCGCCTCCCAGACCCGATAACAATCCACGGAGAGCCCGGCGATCTTGCTATGTCTTCTGGGATGTTGTGCGTGTAGTGAAAGTCTCCGTAGACCGCTATCTGGTATTGGATGCCGATATCCAAAAGTGTCTAGCGGGTGTACTAAGTATACACAGAACCGATAGTGAAAGCACAGGTAAGAAAGAAGTAGGAAAACAATAAAGAATAGCACTGAAGAGGAGAGCCATGAGCCGCTGCAATTGTGCGCGCCGCCATCTTAAATGCTGTAAAGAGCAGTGTGTTTGTTTTCAGGCCAATTCATATAATAACATGTTTTTTTTAAGTACATGTAAACATACTGAATGCCTCATGTGACTGAGCAAATCTGGACATTTGTCAAGCATGTCTGTCATTTTGTGTCCTGCAGACGTCTGTGAAGAACAACATCTGCCTGAAAAACAGGAGTGTAGCTTCAGGATGGTGAAGGAGGAGCCATCAAAGAGGAAGACCAGACGCCACGGACCCTCTGGCGTCTCCTTTTCCTCTTTGACACAGACCCTTACCTGTAAAAAGGAAGAGGAAGACTCACTGACCCCCCACATTAAAAAGGAAGAGGAGGAACACAGCATCAGTCAGGAGGGAGATCATCTAGAAGGACCGGTGGAGTTCCCAGTGACTGGTGTCCCTGTGAAGAGTGAAGATAATGAGGTCAAAGGTGAAAGTGAGGAGAAGAGAGAGGCGGAGCCTCCAAGCAGCAGCTCAACACAACACATGACAACAGAAGCTGATGGAGACCACTGTGGAGGATCACAAGCAGACAAGCTCTTAGCTCCACTATCAGATAGTGAGGACACAACGTCACACTCTCCTGACACTGATGATGAAGACTCTAAAGATGATAAGACATGTCACACTGACAACACTCACTTCAAATGTTCTCACTGTGACAAAACCTTTAAATACCATTGTCGTCTGAAAACACACATGAGAACACACACTGGAGAAAATCCTTTTCCCTGTTCAATATGTGGTAAAGGTTTTGTACACAGTCACTATTTGAAAGCACACAAGAGAATACACACTCGTGAAAAACCTTTTATCTGTTCAATCTGTGGTCAAGGTTTTGCACACAGTGTATATTTGAAAAAACACAGAACAAGACACACTAGAGAAAAATCTTTTACCTGTTCAATCTGTAGTAAAAGTTTTGTAGAAAGTGGCAATTTGAAAGTACACATGAGAACACACACTGGTGAAAAACCTTTTTCCTGTTCAATCTGTGGTAAAGGTTTTGTAGAAAGTGGCAATTTGAAAGTACACATGAGAAGACACACTGGTGAAAAACCCTTTTCCTGTTCAATCTGTGGTAAAGGTTTTGCACTAAATGACACTTTGAAAATACACATGAGAACACACACTGGTGAAAAACCTTTTTCTTGTTCAATCTGTAGTAAAGGTTTTGTAGAAAGTGGCAATTTGAAAGCGCACATGAGAACACACACTGGTGAAAAACCTTTTATCTGTTCAATCTGTGGTAAAGGTTTTGTAGAAAGTGGCACTTTGAAAGTACACATGAGAAGACACACTGGTGAAAAACCTTTTTCCTGTTCAATCTGTGGTAAAGGTTTTGTGCAAAATGACACTTTGAAAAAACACATGAGAACACACACTGGTGAAAAACCTTTTTCCTGTTCAATATGTGGTAAAGGTTTTGTAGAAAGTGGCAAATTGAAAGTACACATGAGAACACACACAGGTGAAAAACCGTTTTCTTGTTCAATCTGTGGCTTATCTTATTCAAGGAAGGAACATTTGAAAGTACACATAAGAACGCACACTGGCGAATATCCTTTTTCCTGTTCAGTCTGTGGTAAGGGTTTTACAAATAGTGTCAATATGAAAACACACAAGAGAACACATACTGGCAAAAAAATACATTCCTGTTCAATCTGCAACAGAAGCTTTTGTAACCAATCATACCTTGTAGCACACATGAGAAGGCACACTGGAGAGAAAGTGGTGAGTTGCAGTGTGTGTGGTGAAAGATTCTCTTCTAAGTACCAGTGTAAGAAACACAAGTGTGCTGGTGAGAACAGCAGCAGCAAATGAAACTGCAGGATTTGAAATAAACTGTCAAGACTTTAATTTTGACTTTCTAACAACATCAGCACATATAACATGTGTGACATTGTTGTTTGTGTAACAATCTTTTTAGTATGCTTCTACATTTATAGATTATATATTTTATGATTGTGCTTTTTTTCAGTCAAATACATGCATTAATATGCAACATTGTGTACTTTTATTAAAATTTTAACAGAACATTTTGACTGAAAAGGTGAGTGTTAACAGTACACGACATATTTTACATACAATAAACATTTTATGTGTATATATATATACATCATACAATTTTAGGCTTGTTCATACTAGTGTTGTTATAGGTGTTTGAAATATTGAAGTGTTACATAGTTTTATTTGTAATTGTTAATGATCCCATAGATTAGCACCTTTATATGATATACATATGTACTGGTTCACATCTGAAACATCTTCTGGACCACTTCGGGAAGCATATTATTTACTTTAGACATCTGAACCATTTATACAATTTTAAAATGTGTGACTTTATGAATTATTTGTTTTATTACTCTCTTTTTGTAATATGATGATTGTGTTGTGATTGTTTTATATGTATGTCCCCAGACCTTTATGCAATATAAAAGTGAGAGAAAATAACTGAATTGTTTGTGGAAGGATGGTTTTGTTTTTACAAACTTACATTTGTGGATAAAACAAAAACTCCCATTATTGTGTTTTTAAAAAATGTAATGTTTTTTTTTTTTCTTCTTTTTAACATCCCCAAAACAATATCAATTTCAGAAAACAAGTTTGGAGTGTCAGGCAAAAGCCAATATTGTACATCATCCCTCAAAGATTTACTTTGCATCCATTCATAAAATAAACTGTTCATTTTGTTTCCCTATCACAGAAAGAACAAGTGTTGTCTTTAATTGCAAAACAACATCCTAAAATGTATTTTAAGTGGTCAAATCCGTTTTGTTTTTTTTGTTTGTTTTTTTTAAACGCCTTTGCCTTTGAAAAATGGAAACTTTGAAATTATTTGTATTTTTTGTTTGTTTGTTTTGTTCCACAGAAAATACAGCAAAGAAGAAATAGTAAAGAATTGTCTAATTTCAGTGTTTCAAATCTGTAATATTGTGTCCATCCTCCAAAAGCCCAGAAAGTTTAGAAAATAGTTCTGAAAAACATTATATGCTGTATTTAGAATATTTTAAACGAAAGCTTTTATTTATTTATTTAATATGTGTGTCTATTTGCAGGTCGTACTTAATGAAATTTTCAAATAATAAAATACTTTTATCACTCAATAAGTGCATCAGCGACCAAATGCTTTTTTCAAACCATTGCTGTACAAAGATGGATTTGTTTCTCATTTTAATATAACAACAATTCCATAGTGGAGTATTGTGTGTGATGAAGTTGTGTTTGTAAATTAGTTTCCAGTACAACAACACTTGCTGGTAGGGATGGGTACCGTTCACATTTCAACCGATACGGCACAAAATTCCGGGACTTTGGAATCGACACCAGTCCTCAACTGTACCACTTTTCGGTACTTTTGTGTGTGTTAATAATATTACAATGTATATTAGCATCAATCTAATAATAATGGATTAGATTTATATAGCGCTTTTCTAGACACTCAAAGCGCTTTACAGAGAAGTGAGAACCCATCATTCATTCACACCTGGTGGTGGTAAGCTACTTTCATAGCAACAGCTGCCCTGGGGTAGACTGACGGAAGCGTGGCTGCCAGTTTGCGCCTACGGCCCCTCCGACCACCACCTATCATTCATCATTCATTCACCAGTGTGAGCGGCTCTGGGGGCAAGGGTGAAGTGTCCTGCCCAAGGACACAACGGCAGCGATTTGGATGTCAAGAGGCGGGGAGCGAACCTGCAACCCTCAGGTTTCTGACACAGCCGTGTCATGACAAATTTCTTCCCCCCTAAACCCCCCCCCCCCCCCATTTACTTCCGGGGCTGCGTCCAATAAAGTCACAAAGTTGCCGGTGGTCCTTAACCGGCACGCGACTGTCCTGTTTCGCAACTGTGCAAAAAAAACCAACAATAATCGATTTCTTCAGATTCCAGCTGCTGTCAAAGATGAAGTATCCTTCCAGCGACGGGCAGTCAAAGCCGAAGTGCTGTTATGGAACAGACAATCAAAACAACAAGACCGTGACGCACGAGGAAAACAGATTGACGCACGAAGAAACAGATAAAAATGGCCAGGAGACCAGGACTCGGGAGAGATTTTTTTATTGTGTGTCCTCCGGAGGACGTCTGTTTGTTTGCAGGGACAAAACAATCCAACTTATGCACTTTTGACTATGAGTAAATAAACTTGTACTAAATTCACTTTTGTTTCTGTTTAAGCTTTGGACAATCCACTACACTATCGATCGCTGTCAATGACGTAAGAGGAAACATGACCACGGAAGTAAATGGGGCGGGGGGGGTTGTAGGGGGGAAGAAATTTGGCGTGACAGCCGCTCTACCCACTACGCCATGCCACCCCCACTATCCAGCACAGTTTTCGGGAAAGTGTAGCCTTACTTGACCTACTTTGTAGCATTTTTGAGTCCATTTCTTTGTTGGCATTGACAATTGCAACATTTACCTAAAGGTAGTCTGGCTGAGTCCGCTCTCAGTGCTGCTGGAGTGATCGCCAAGTGTCGAACAGAGGTCAAATTAGTTTGAAGTGCGATAATAAACAGACATTCAACATCCAGCCAGCCGGACTGTTTGTCCCCGGCATTGAAAACTCATGCCCCGTCTGTCAGTCCGTGCTGACAAGCGCTTTAGTTTATGGGACCGTCAATAAAGTACTTGTCATTGGCTCATAAATAACATTTCAGTTGTCAATAGCTTTAGTCATGTGACCTAGAACCTCAAACCTACTTTCATATTGTTTGTTCATCACTGCTATAGCCGGCCCATGCCTTGAATTTTCCAGTTTTAAGGGATAAGCAGTAGAAAATGGATGGGTGGATGTTTAGTGGCTGGAAACTGTCAAACCTCAAGCCCGCCAAGTGCTTGAACTCAAAGCAGTTTTACACGGTCATAGACTGAGAGGGTGCAGACCAAGAAAGAAGCCCCTGTCCCCAAGTTGCCAACTCTAAGAAGGATTTACTTTTATAAGTAGGGATGATGTTCGAAACCGGTTCTCCCGGTTGTTCGATAAGAAAAGAACCGATTCCATGGACTCAAATCCCTTTTTGAGAAACGGTTCCCGTTATCGAGGCCACTATAGTAAAGAAAAAGAGTTGGTTCTTTATTCGAATCCCTGAGAACGAATCCCTACCCACAGGAAATGCTCTAGGAAATTACGTAGCTCAGTCTAATGACTGAGCTACGTCATTTCCTGTGATGTCACACAAGCAGCAAAAATAATGGACCGGAAAAAACGCCTTAAGGCATGGCTTCATTTTACAAAAAAATACGACGAGGAAACGGCAATATGCAATTGTTGCCAGGCTTCGCTCTCATGTAAGGGGGGAAGTACAACAAGCATGTTGAAACATTTTCAGGCTGCACATAACCTGAACGTTCGAGAACTGTGTCGTGTCTTCGACACGTGGAGAAGCAGCGACAGAGATGACGAAGCACGCCCCTCTTCCTCTGCTTCAACCTGCAGCCCCAGTTCCAGTGATAGAGCCGGTGAGTAACTAACGTTAACTGTTGCCGGTTAATTTCCATATTTGCTCATTTGTAGCCTTTAGGCTAAAATAAGGTTACCTCTTATGTCAACCAGGACTGCAGTAATGTTAGCTAGACTAACGTTACCTAAGCATAGTGAGTGGCTAACGGTAACGTTAACGTTTGCCTTTTGGTATGTGTCTGATAACGTTAACGTTATCTTGTAGCCTACACCACTCCAGAGTTTGCAGGTCTGTCTAATAAACTAGTGATTTCTTTCTTTCTTTAGTTTATTTCGTGCATGTTACAGCATAACACATCACAGTTTCATATCATTTCACTTTACATCATGTCTGAAAAGGAGTAGGAAGAAGTAAAGTTTATTTAATCCTACCCCTTTCCCACTTCAGAGCGTTTACAAATACATACATCATTTACTGACCTTTTTATAAAAAAATAACATCTGTGAATTAGTATATACAACAGTTTTGTACAAACCCCGTTTCCATATGAGTTGGGATATTGTGTTAGACGTAAATATAAACGGAATACAATGATTTGCAAATCATTTTCAACCCATATTCAGTTGAGTATGCTACAAAGACAACATATTTGATGTTCAAACTGATAAACATTTTTTTTTGTGCAAATAATCATTAACTTTAGAATTTGATGCCAGCAACACGTGACAAAGAAGTTGGGAAAGTTGGCAATAAATACTGATAAAGTTGAGGAATGCTCATCAAACTCTTATTTGACACATATACAAAATGGCGGCACATTGAAATGCAGCAGCTTGAAGACGCTCTTGGGAGTGTAGAGCGATTTGGCAAAAGACACCCGTCATTTCTGTCAATTTCATGGCTGGCTCAAAGCGTGAATACTCTGTGATCACATACGACCGACAGACAATTTTGGATGTGGATAGATCGGGTCGTTATAGACTGAAAGATGCATGTACGGTGGACCTCCTCGCTAGCATGGGAATACTTCGCGGGCTACATCGAGCGGCCTTTGTAGCAGCGGAGTCAAGTACTAGCGGGGACCGTCAATGGAGGAGATGTAAGCGGTGTGAGCGGAAGCAGAAGCGGGGATGCCGAGCGGGGCTAACAACAAAGGGAAAAGCTAATCCCCAAAGAAGCGTGGAGTGTCCGGGTAAGGAGTCATTTAAACTAGAACTAGCCGGCGCCAGGCTAGATAATCCCTGCACACATAGCAATTCTCTTAGAATAAAACACAACTCACATAATGTTTTTTCTTTTGTGATCGTGTCAGAGGCAGACATACATTGTACTGAGGTGGCTAACTATGATGCGTTCAGTTTATCGCAGCATCAAGCAAACAATCTGAAAATTCCCGTCGTATCAATTCCTAGATATGGTCGAAACTATTTAAAGTGCACTACGCATAATAAATGCAACATTATTAATATTGCTACTTCGGATAATTTCAACAAACAATCCTCAAAACAGCCCACTACCTATAATATGGGCTTTTTAAACATAAGATAGTTATCTTCCAAAACGTTATTAGTTAATAGGTCATTAGAGACAACAAACTTGACGTTGTTGGTCTCGCCGAGACCTGGCTCAAACCAGACGATTTTTTTGCGCTAATTGAGGCATCTCCTCCTAACTATACGAATGCACATGTTGCCCGTCCTCTTAAAAGGGGAGGGGATGTCGCACTAATATACAATGAAAACTATAATTTTACACCTAACCTAAATAATAAATATAACTCGTTTGAGGTGCTCACTATGAGGTTTGTCACACCGCTACCTCTCGACCTGGCTGTTATCTACCGCCCCCCTGGGCCCTATTCGGACTTCATCAGTGAATTCTCAGAGTTTGTTGCTGATCTAGTGACGCATGCCGACAATATAATCATAATGGGAGACTTTAATATCCATATGAATACCCCATCGGACCTCCATGCGTGGCGCTCCAGACTATAATTGATTGCTGTGGTCTTACACAAATAATAAATGAACCCACGCATCGCAACGGTAATACGATAGATCTAGTGCTTGTCAGGGGTGTCACCACCTCTAAAGTTACGATACTCCCGTACACTAAAGTAATGTCCGATCATTACCTTATAAAATTCGAAGTTCTGACTAATAGTCAACAAACTAATAATAATAATAATTGGCAACACTAAATTGGCCCTAGTGTGTGAATGTGAGTGTGAATGTTGTCTGTCTATCTGTGTTGGCCCCGCGATGAGGTGGCGACTTGTCCAGGGTGTACCCCGCCTTCCGCCCGATTGTAGCTGAGATAGGCTCCAGCGCGTTGTCTGTCTATCTGTGTTGGCCCCGCGATGAGGTGGCGACTTGTCCAGGGTGTACACCGCCTTCCGCCCGATTGTAGCTGAGATAGGCTCCAGCGCCCCCCGCGACCCTGAAGGGAATAAGCGGTAGAAAATGGATGGATGGATGGATAACTACTATAGCAGCCGCAACATTAATGCTGCCACAACGACGACTCATACTGACCTACTGCCTTCGGTAATGGCACCATTCCCAAATTATGTGGGCTCTATTGATAATAATAATAATAATAATAATAATACCTGGGATTTATATAGCGCTTTTCTAAGTACCCAAAGTCGCTTTACATGTTAAATAACCTCACTAGCAACTTTAACGACGCCCTGCGCGACACCATTGATAGTGTAGCACCGCTAAAGCTAAAAAGGGCCCCTAAAAGGCGTACCCCATGGTTTACAGAAGAAACTAAAGCCCATAAATTATCATGTAGAAAGCTGGAACGCAAATGGCGTGCGACTAAACTTGAGGTTTTCCATCAAGCATGGAGTGATAGTTTAATAACTTATAAACGCATGCTTACCTCAGCTAAAGCTAAATATTACTCAAATCTCATCCACCTCAAAAAAAATGATCCTAAATTTTTGTTTAGTACAGTAGCATCGCTAACCCAACAAGGGACTCCTCCCAGTAGCTCCACTCACTCAGCAGATGACTTTATGAATTTCTTTAACAATAAAATTGAAGTCATTAGAAAAGAGATTAAAGACAATGCATCTCAGCTACAACTGGGTTCTATTAACACAGATACGACTGTATATACGACGGACACCGCCCTCCAAAATAGTCTCTCTCTTTGATGAAATAACATTGGAGGAATTGTTAAAATGTGTAAATGGGACAAAACAAACAACATGTTTACTTGACCCAATTCCTGGGAAACTTATCAAGGAGCTTTTTGTATTATTAGGTCCATCAGTGTTAAATATTATAAACTCATCACTTTCCTCTGGCACTGTTCCCCTAGCATTCAAAAAAGCGGTTATTCATCTTCTACTCAAAAGACCTAACCTCGATCCTGATCTCTTGGTAAACTACCGGCCGGTGTCCCACCTTCCGTTTATCTCGAAAATCCTCGAAAAAATTGTCGCACAGCAGCTAAATGAACACTTAGCGTCTAACAATCTCTGTGAACCTTTTCAATCCGGTTTCAGGGCAAATCACTCTACAGAGACAGCCCTCGCAAAAATGACTAATGATCTATTGCTAACGATGGATTCTGATGCGTCATCTATGTTGCTGCTTCTTGATCTTAGCGCCGCTTTCGATACTGTTGATCATAATATTTTATTAGAGCGTATCAAAACGCGTATTGGGATGTCAGATTTAGCCTTGTCTTGGTTTAACTCTTATCTTACTGACAGGATGCAGTGTGTCTCCCATAACAATGTGACCTCGGACTATGTTAAGGTAACGTGCGGAGTTCCCCAGGGTTCGGTTCTTGGCCCTGCACTCTTTAGTATTTACATGCTGCCGTTAGGTGACAGCATACGCAAATACGGTGTTAGCTTTCACTGTTATGCTGATGACACCCAACTCTACATGCCCCTAAAGCTGACCAACACGCCGGATTGTAGTCAGCTGGAGGCGTGTCTTAATGAAATTAAACAATGGATGTCCGCTAACTTTTTGCAACTCAACGCTAAGAAAACGGAAATGCTGATTATCGGTCCTGCTAGACACCAACATCTATTTAATAATACCACCTTAACATTTGACAACCAAACAATTAAACAAGGAGACTCGGTAAAGAATCTGGGTATTATCTTCGACCCAACTCTCTCGTTTGAGTCACACATTAAGAGTGTTACTAAAACGGCCTTCTTTCATCTCCGTAATATCGCTAAAATTCGTTCCATTTTGTCCACAAGCGATGCTGAGATCATTATCCATGCGTTCGTTACATCTCGTCTCGATTACTGTAACGTTTTATTTTCGGGCCTCCCTCTGTCTAGCATTAAAAGATTACCGTTGGTACAAAATGCGGCTGCTAGACTTTTGACAAAAACAAGAAAGTTTTATCATATTACGCCTATACTGGCTCACTTGCACTGGCTTCCTGTGCACCTAAGATGCGACTTTAAGGTTTTACTACTTACGTATAAAATACTACACGGTCAAGCTCCTGCCTATCTTGCCGATTGTATTGTACCATATGTCCCGGCAAGAAATCTGCGTTCAAAGAACTCCGGCTTATTAGTGATTCCCAGAGCCCAAAAAAAGTCTGCGGGCTATAGAGCGTTTTCTATTCGGGCTCCAATACTATGGAAGTCCCTCCCGGTAAAAGTTAGAGATGCTACCTCAGTAGAAGCATTTAAGTCTCATCTCATCAACTCATTTGTATACTCCAGCATTTAAATAGACTCCCTTTTTAGACCAGTTGATCTGCCGTTTCTTTTCTTTTCTTTTCTACTCTGCTCCCAACCCGGGGTGGACCGCTAGCCTGTGCATCGGATGGGGACATCTCTACGCTGCTGACCCGTCTCCGCTCGGGATGGTTCCTGCTGGCCCCACTATGGACTGGACTTTCGCTGATGTGTTGGACTTTCACAATATTATGTCAGACCCACTCGACATCCATTGCTTTCGGTCTCCCCTAGAGGGGGTTTACCCACATATGTGGTCCTCTCCAAGGTTTCTCATAGTCATTCACATTGACGTCCCACTGGGGTGAGTTTTCCTTGCCCGTATGTGGGCTCTGTACCGAGGATGTCGTTGTGGCTTGTACAGCCCTTTGAGACACTTGTGATTTAGGGCTATATAAATAAACATTGATTGGATTGATATTTGGAACATCCCACAGGTGAACAGGCAAATGATTGGGTATAAAAGTAGATCCCATGAAATGCTCAGTCATTCACAAACAAGGATGGGGCGAGGGTCACCACTTTGTCAACAAATGCGTGAGCAAATTTTTGAACAGTTTAAGAAAAACTTTTTTTCAACCTGCTATTGCAAGGAATTTAGGGATTTCACCATCTACGGTCCGTAATATCATCAAAGGGTTCAGAGAATCTGGAGAAATCACTGCACGTAAGCAGCTAAGCCCGTGACCTTCGATCCCTCAGACTGTACTGCATCAACAAGCGACATCAGTGTGTAAAGGATATCACCACATGGGCTCAGGAACACTTCAGAAACCCACTGTCAGTAACTACAGTTGGTCGCTACATCTGTAAGTGCAAGTTAAAACTCTCTTATGCAAGGCGAAAACCGTTTATCAACAACACCCAGAAACGCCGTCAGCTTCGCTGGGCCTGAGCTCATCTAAGATGGACTGATACAAAGTGGAAAAGTGTTCTGTGGTCTGACGAGTCCACATTTCAAATTGTTTTTGGAAACTGTGGACGTCGTGTCCTCCGTACCAAAGAGGAAAAGAACCATCCGGATTGTTATAGGCGCAAAGTTGAAAAGCCAGCATGTGTGATGGTATGGGGGTGTATTAGTGCCCAAGACATGGGTAACTTACACATCTGTGAAGGCGCCATTAATGCTGAAAGGTACATACAGGTTTTGGAGCAACATATGTTGCCATCCAAGCAACGTTACCATGGACGCCCCTGCTTATTTCAGCAAGACAATGCCAAGCCACGTGTTACGTCAACGTGGCTTCATAGTAAAAGAGTGCGGGTACTAGACTGGCCTGCCTGTAGTCCAGACCTGTCTCCCATTGAAAATGTGTGGCGCATTATGAAGCCTAAAATAGCACAACGGAGACCCCCGGACTGTTGAACAACTTAAGCTGTACATCAAGCAAGAATGGGAAAGAATTCCCCCTGAGAAGCTTCAAAAATGTGTCTCCTCAGTTCCCAAACGTTTACTGAGTGTTGTTAAAAGGAAAGGCCATGTAACACAGTGGTGAACATGCCCTTTCCCAACTACTTTGGCACGTGTTGCAGCCATTAAATTCTAAGTTAATTATTATTTGCAAAAAAAAAAAAAAGTTTATGAGTTTGAACATCAAATATGTTGTCTTTGTAGTGCATTCAATTGAATATCAATCAATCAATCAATGTTTGTTTATATAGCCCTAAATCACAAGTGTCTCAAAGGGCTGTACAAGCCACAACGACATCCTCGGTACAGAGCCCACATACGGGCAAGGATGGGTTGAAAAGGATTTGCAAATCATCGTATTCCGCTTATATTTACATCTAACACAATTTCCCAACTCATATGGAAACAGGGTTTGTATTTTGTTTCCATTTATCCCCCCATTATTTACTTTTTAAATTCGATCTCAACTTTGTACACTGCTGATGGAATTTTTAATTTTCCTGAGGGAACTCTCCTGAAGGAATCAATAAAGTACTATCTATCTATCTATCCATCTATCTATCTATCTACTGCATCCATCAGTGTTGTGCAAGTATAACATCTACTGCATCCATCAGTGTTGTGCAAGTATAACATCTACTGCATCCATCAGTGTTGTGCAAATCAAAGCGGAAGCCAAAGGAGCCGCGCTTCTGGCGCGCATCTCAGCAAAGGAAAGGATGCATGTGATAGAAAAGGAGGCGGAGTCAATAGAGAAATTGCAACTTGAAACACAGATTGAAGCTTCAGATGCTGAACTATTTGTGTTACGAGCATATTCAGAGCAAGATGGAATGGAGTCTTATTTTGAAAAAGCAAAAAGATTCAACTTCCTGATGAAAGGCAAGCATCTATCACACCTGTGGAACCTGAACACTTACCTGCTATAAGGAGGGAGAGTTCAGGTGCACAACTTATTGGCACCAACACAAATTGAAATGTTACAAAGGAATGAAAGTGTCATGCATGCAACCAACAATAATTACACTTTTCACATTCTGCAAAGACAAAATGAAATATTTGTACTGCTAATAAAACAACAAAATGCAAGTCAACTTCCACCAAGAGAAATACCCGTTTTTGACGGTGCATCCATCTATCCATCTTCTTCCACTTATCCGTGGACGGCGTGGTGAATTTGGCAGAGTGGCCGTGCTAGCAACCTGAGGGTTCCTAGTTCAATCCCCACCTTTTACTATCCTAGTCACGTTTGTTGTGTCCTTGAGCAAGACACTTTACCCTTGCTCTTGATGGGTGCTGGTTAGCGCCGTGCATGGCAGCTCCCGCCATCAGTGTGTGAATGTGTGTGTGTGAATAGGTGAATGTGGAAATAGTGTCAAAGCGCTTTGAGTTCCTTAAAAAGGTAGAAAAGCGCTATACAAGTACAACCCATTTACCATCCGAGGTGGGGTCGCGGGGGCAGCAGCCAGAAAAACAGGCTCATTATTGCCTGTTGTGTAATTTATCTTATTTTATTATTTACAGTATTTATTTTTACCCCATATTTGTTCCCACTACCGCACCTTAAGTTGGAGTCCTTAATCTCGTTATATGCAAATATAATGACAATAAAGTCCATTCTATTCTATTCTAATCAGAGAAGCCCAGACTTCCCTCTCCCCAGCCACTTGGTCCAGCATTCCCATTTTACACTTTTTGGTGAACTCTTGTGAAATATCCAGTGTCATGTTACTCCTTATAGTTAATTAATTAGTCAATTAATAAAATATTTACTGAGTCCTTCTGCTAGTTCACTTTTTTGTGGTGTCATTTTTCTACCTGTTAGGAGACGTATATGTTCTTAAATAAATATAATCCTCCATATTGGCAGCCATAGTGATTAATTTATTCAGCAGAGCATTAAAACTTGGATCTGACAAAAAGTAAACACAAATGCTGTCTTCCTCGCTGATAAAACATGGTAGCAACATGCATCTGCTAGCTCACGATCGCCCCCACTTCTCAGTGTGGCGAGTTGGAGTACTACAAGAAGCACTTTAATACAGTGCTTAAATCTGTATTTTTTTAGTCTTATAGTTAAGGAATAATGAGGTCACACTTATATTAAAACATTAATGCTAAGGTTTTGTCCAGAGTGGACCTTTAATGCCTAATGATGATGATGATGATGATGATGATGATGATGATGATGTATCTGTGCAAGTGAACAATTGGATCCACAAGGGACAACAACCCTTTCCACAGACTACACACACACCAGAAACTTAAATCTTAGAAGCCCACAAAAATATATTTGAAGAAGACTTTAGGATTAAAAGTGAAGATGTGAGGTGAAATAAGTACAAATGCAGCAATAAAAACAAGCAACTCCACTCACGATGGCTCTAAAGTTCAGTGATGTGTTGCTAACTTCAGCCTTTTTCTTCTTTGTTGATGTTTTGCAGTAGTTAACATCCATGATGTAACAATGCTGCTAATCTACCAGAGTCCACATTTTGTTAACCATTTTATTCATCATACTTTTAATTGGATAATAACATCAATAAGATGCAATGGAAAAAATGTGTGAAAAAAACAAATGAAAATAATAAGATGTCCTCTCTTTAACAATGAGAAAAGAGAATCAAATAGTAGCTACATATATAATATTCAATACGTGCACACAACTTAAAAAGTAACTACAGGACAACATATAAGACTAGAAGATGAGAAGCACTACATACAACATATAATATACATTCATATTAAACATGCTGTGTTTTTAAACTACATTTAGCACAATCACTGTTTAACTGTTTTTAAATCCCTGCAGCTTCCATGACTGTTACACACTTGTGTCTACTGACCTGCTGCTTGAACCTGAACATCTCATCACACACAGTGCAACTAAACGGTTTCTCCCCAGTGTGTGTTCTCATGTGTGAGGTCATGTAATGTTTTGTGGAGAAACTCTTCTTACAAACGGAGCAAGTAAAAGGTTTCTCACCAATGTGTGTTCTCATGTGTGAGGTCATGTCATTCTTTCTGGAGAAACTCTTCTTACAAACGGAGCAAGTAAAAGTTTTCTCACCTGTGTGTGTTCTCATGTGTAATATCATGTTCTTCTTAGTGTTGAATCTTTCAGCACAAGCTGAGCAAGAAAAAAGGTTTCTCTCCAGTGTGTGTTCTCATGTGTGTGGTCATGTAATGTTTTGTGGAGAAACTCTTCTTACAAACAGAGCAAGAAAAGGTTTCTCTCCAGTGTGTGTTCTCATGTGTCTTGTAAGATTAGTCTTCAGTCTAAATGATTGCCCACATTGAGAGCAGTCAAAGTGTTTGTTGTTAGTGTGATGTCTCGTATCACCTTTAGAGTCATTTTTACTCTCCAAAGGTTTTTGGATGTGGTCACTGTGATCAGAAGAGTCTGACATCATGTGGTCCATGTCTGACAGTGGAGCAAAGATGCTGTCTGGTTCTGACTTTATATCTTCACAATGCTCTCCATCAGCTTCTGTGATGTGTTGACTTACAAGCTCCGCCCCTCTGTTCTCCTCACTTTGACTGTGATGAAGCTGTAAGGACTGAGCTTCATCTTCATCATTAGCCTCCTCCAACCTTTGAAGCTGCTCCCGAAGTTCCTCCTCTTCCTCTTTAATGTGGGAGGGGGGCTGTAGCTCCTTCTGTAGCACACTTGAGCTCCACTCCTGTTGCTTGGAGGGAATCTCTTCTTGACTCTCTGCTGACACCCGCTGGACGTCTGCAGAACATAAAACACAAATTATGTGTTACTGTATTTTACTTTGCAGTATTCAAACTATTGACATGTGAGGTAGAGTAAATAGACAGTGATGGGCAAGCTATCTGGAAAATGTAGTAAAAAAAATACATATTTTTTGTTTCATCTGACATCACATGAACAAAGACAAGACCTTCTGGAGGAAAGTTCTGTGGTCAGATTAAACAAAAATGGAGCTGTTTGGCCACAATACCCAGCAATATGTTTGGAGGAGAAAATGTGAGGCCTTTAATCCCAGGTCAAGCATGGTGGTGGTAGTATTATGCTCTGGGCCTGTTTTGGAATTGGTGTTTTAAATGGGACAATGAAAAAGGAGGATTACCTCCAAATTCCTTAGGACAAGCTAAAATCATCAGCCCGGAGGTTGGGTCTTGGGCGCAGTCGGGTGTTCCAACAGGACAATGACCCCAAACACACCTCAAAAGTGGTAGCAGAATGGCTAAATCAGGCTAGAATGAAGGTTTTAGAATGGCCTTCCTGGAGTCCTGACTTAAACGTGTGGAAGAAACAAGTCCATGTCAGAAAACCAACACATTTAGCTGAACTGCACCAATTTTGTCAAGAAGAGTGGTCAAAAATTCAACATGATACCGGACAAACTATCCATCCATCCATTTTTTCTAACGCTTATTCCCTTTGGGGTCGCGGGGGGCGGTGGAGCCTATCTCAGCTACAATCAGGCGGAAGACGCAGGGCCAACAAAGATAGACAGACAACATTCACACTCACATTCACACACTAGGGCCAATTTTAGTGTTGCCAATCAACCTATCCCCAGGTGCATGTCTTTGGAGGTGGGAGGAAGCCGGAGTACCCGGAGGGAACCCACGCAGTCACAGGGAGAACATGCAAACTCCACACAGAAAGATCCCGAGCCCGGGATTGAACCCAGGACTACTCAGGACCTTCGTATTGTGAGGCAGACGCAACCGGACAAACTAATTGTGGTAATTTAATATTCACAGTGGGATTAACAATAAAACAAACTGTAGAGAGGTATTTTGCAAACACTTTTAACAGCAGTTTTAGGCAAGCATAGCCAACCATGAACCCTGAAGCATTTAATATAATGTCAATAAAGCTGTTTATTGTATTCCAACCTAATCCTTGGTTATGGCAGACTACTGCATTTCCTTGAATTGCCGCCGGGAATATAGTATTCGCCTGCCTAGAATTACAGCCGGGTCAAACTCGTTTCGCAAAATAATTAGCGCATGCTTGGCACTTCCGCCGGGTCAAATATGAGTCATTAAATAACTCCCGCCTCCTGGTGGAAGAGGCCGCTAGTTTTTTTTTATTAAATGTGCTTTTCATGATAAGGTAAGCGCCGGAGTGAGAAGAGGTTTTAAAATAATTAGCGCATGCTTGCCCATCCCGCATGCTTTTGGTAAGCGCAGGAGTGAGAAGAGGTTTTAAATTAATTAGCGCCCCTGCCTATTCAAGGAAATACAGTATATGTAATATGGAAAATTGAACATTGTTCTTTGAGTGTAACAAGAAAAGCCCAATGTGTTTAATGCATTTTATTTTGAATTTTAACATTCTAAAATCTTTTTTTGGAGTGCAATAGGAAACATGTTTATTGTATTGTAAATGTTTCTGTTAAAATAAAGCGAATATTAATATTTTTTGTAGTTCCCTTAATTTTAAAAAGTATCTAAAAGTATCGATATACATTTTGGTACCGGTACTGGTACCAAATTTTTGGTATCGGGACTACCCTAGTTACTATCGTGATGCCATCCATCCATCCATCCATCTTCTTCCGCTTATCCGAGGTCGGGTCGCGGGGGCAGCAGCCCAAGCAGGGAAACCCAGACTTCCCTCTCCCCAGCCACTTCGTCCATCTCCTCCCGGGGGATCCCGAGGCGTTCCCAGGCCAGCCGGGAAACATAGTCTTCCCAACGTGTCCTGGGTCTTCCCCGTGGCCTCCTACCGGTCGGACGTGCCCTAAACACCTCCCTAGGGAGGCGTTCGGGTGGCATCCTGACCAGATGCCCGAACCACCTCATCTGGCTCCTCTCCATGTGGAGGAGCAGCGGCTTTACTTTGAGCTCCCCCCGGATGACAGAGCTTCTCACCCTATATCTAAGGGAGAGACCCGCCACCCGGCGGAGGAAACTCATTTCGGCCGCTTGTACCCGTGATCTTGTCCTTTCGGTCATAACCCAAAGCTCATGACCATAGGTGAGGATGGGAACGTAGATCGACCGGTAAATTGAGAGCTTTGCCTTCCGGCTCAGCTCCTTCTTCACCACAACGGATCGATACAGCGTCCGCATTACTGAATACGCCGCACCGATCCGCCTGTCGATCTCACGATCCACTCTTCCCTCACTCGTGAACAAGAGTCTGAGGTACTTGAACTCCTCCACTTGGGGCAGGGTCTCCTCCGCAACCCGGAGATGGCACTGCACCCTTTTCCGGGCGAGAACCATGGACTCGGACTTGGAGGTGCTGATTCTCATCCCAGTCGCTTCACACTCAGCTGCGAACCGATCCAGTGAGAGCTGAAGATCCTGGCCAGATGAAGCCATCAGGACCACATCATCTGCAAAAAGCAGAGACCTAATCCTGCCGCCACTAAACCAGATCCCCTCAACGCCTTGACTGCGCCTAGAAATTCTGTCCATAAAAGTTATGAACAGAATCGGTGTCAAAGGTGATGTTACTCTCCAAAAATAGCCAAAAGTATTGGGAGCGGAATATTGAAAATGGCTGACTGGAATTGGAAGACTTCAAGCAGAAGGAGCAGGTGAGGAGCCAGAGCCGAGAGCTGAAAGGATCCAAGTTCAGCATCAACGATCAGTTCCTAAAGGAAATCCTCCACAGGCTCCGCCATCTGTTCCCGCTTCGTAAGAAGTTTATCGCCGAATGATGCTGTGCTGTTATCGCGGTGGATAAACTTTTTATCAACGGTCAACTTTACCGTGATCCGGAAGCCACGCCGTGGCTGTATTATTAACGTCTGAAACACGGTAAATGTTGTATTCTTTGTTGTTATTTCATTATGCTTCATTCCCTCTCTTTTTTTTTCTTTCCCCCGCTCTCTCACAATACACTACTCAAAGTCCTCCTGGTAAGAGTCTATGTTGTCCCAGTTCTCCAAAGGCCAATGGTAAAGCTTGACTGTCATCGTTTGGGAATGTAAACAATGAAACACCGGCTACGATGTAGCCGCTACGTGTTTGTGTTGCTGCAGCCGGCCGAAATACACCGCTTCCCACCTACAGCTTTCTTCTTTGCTATCTCCATTGTTCATTGAACAAATTGCAAAAGATTCACCAACACAGATGTCCAGAATACTGTGGAATTTTGCGATGAAAACAGACGACTTAATAGCTGGCCGCAATGGTGTCCCACAATGTCCGCTACAATCCGTGACGTCACGCGCAAACGTCATCATACCGAGACGTTTTCAGCAGGATATTTCGCGGGAAATTTAAAATTGCACTTTACTAATCTAACCCGGCCGTATTGGCATGTGTTGCAATGTTAAGATTTCATCATTGATATATAAACTATCAGACTGCGTGGTCGGTAGTAGTGGCTTTCAGTAGGCCTTTAATCCAGTGTTATTTATTTGTCTGTGGCGTAGGTCTTGCTTCCTGTTGGGTGGGGTCCGTGCTTGTGTGGCCCGACCTTGGGCTGTGGGGTCTGTGTTGGTGACTTTATGCAGTAGCGGCGCGGCCCCCTTGTCTGGTCTAGATACTGTGTCTCGGTTGTTTGGGCGGTGATGTGTTTGTGCAGGTTTGGGTTGCGGTGGTGGGGTCTTTTGGTGGGGGAGGTGTTAATGTCTCTTGTTTGCATGTTGGCGTGTGGGCTGACTGGCGGGCTGGCGCTGGCTGGTCTCCGTGATCCTGTTGGCGTGTGGTTGCCGGTCGCTTAGCCTATTGTTACTATAACAATCTAAAAGGTTAATATAGGTTGCTTCTCTTTCTTCCCCTCCATTTTCTTCATTCTTTTGTATCTCTAGTTAACATTACGTATATGCATTGTTGCATTTGAACAACTGTATTGTTGATAATAAAGGTAAATAATTGGTATTGTTAATTATCAATAGCACTATTTCTATTGGTATTTGTATTGCTCCATTTGTAGTGTAATAATGCTCATTGTCATTTCTGTATTATTATTTATTTAGCTAACTGCTTCTTTGCCATCACTTTTACAATCATATTTGTACATGTCGTATTTGCTGATGTTCCTCTATTGCTGTTGTTGTTGTTGTGTTTGCTGATGTTGTTTTTTTCTCTCTGTCTAATCCCCCTCTTGTCCCCACAATTCCCCCCTCTGTCTTCCTTTTTTCTCTCTTTCTATCCCCTCCTGCTCCGGCCCGGCTGCAACAAATGATAATATAAATACATTTAATAAAGTCAAATACAAATAAGGCAACAAGAGAAGTATCCTACACTTCTCTTTTGTGAAGTAAATCTGAACAGCCTATATGGGCATCTACATCTGCTATATGATTTGCCTGAGAAGTTGGACTGGACAAAAAAAATAATAAATAAAAAAAATAAAAAATAACACAAAGTGAACAGTCCAGTTGTGATGGATTGAATGCCCTGAGAATAAAATGATATGTGGATGTTGTGCTTACTTGGACTGTGATGAAGCTGTGAGGACTCAGGTGGTTTGTCTTCATGCTCTTCAGTCTTCACAGAGACAACAGTCAGTGGAAACTTGGTGACATCATCCTCCTCCTGCCCTAGAAGACACTCTCCCTCCTGAGTGATCCACACTTCCTCCTCTTCCTCTTTAATGTGGGGGGGCTGTGGATCCTCCTCTTCCTCTTTAATGTGGGGGGGCTGCTGGACGTCCGTTGGGTAAAAAAGTAAATAAGATAAAGAGAAAATAGAAATAGTTTTGGACTGACACTGTTAACACCATGACATTATTTGTGTTCGTTTGTGTGTTGTGTTAAAAGTGTGTAGCAAAACAACCAATAAAAATGCGGAAAATACCTCCTCTTGTCCCAGCCACTAAAATTGTTTCAAAAGTGGTACAGTGAGTACAAAAACAGACTTGGAAATTTGATGGGAGGCAATTAAAAAAGTTTTTATAAGTACGAGGCAGCATTGATTGAGGTAGTCTTAACTTTACACTCACTGATGTAAAATGTGTGAATATTTTATTCTGTATACGGTCTATGACACCTAAACTTGATCTCTAAACTTAACCACAATCTTGTAATGACATAGTCATTACCATAACTTCAATATCATGGAAATAAAAAAACTCTAAAATCACTTAAAAAAACATTCATGGTATGTTTTTGTCATCATGCAAAATACTTTTTTGTGGTCATTTTGTTGGCTGGGCCAAAAGGAACTTTTACCAAAACATGTTTTATTATGTGGTGTTTTATGGAGTATCTCCATCAACAATTCCTCTTTAGGAATTGGAGACCATCTACGACACGCTGAAGGAAAGTCAGTCACCTTTATGTTCTTTTAATAAATCAAGTGTTGACTACTTTGGTTATAGAAAATAAATTTTTACTTTCACTTATTGATGCATGTAGGTCAGAATCAGGAAGTGAAATGATTAGATTTGATTAGAGTATAAAATGTATTTAGTGACTGTGTGAGTTTTGTGTAAACATGTTGATACAGGTTTACATCTCCTAGGGCAGGGGTCGGCAACCCGCGGCTCTAGAGCCGCATGCGGCTCTTTAGCGCCGCCCTAGTGGCTCTCTGAAGCTTTTTCAAAAATGTATGAAAAATGGAAAAAGATGAGGGGAAAAAATATATATTTTTTGTTTTAATATGGTTACTGTAGGAGGACAAACATGACACAAACCTCCCTAATTGTTATAAAGCACACTGTTTGTATTAAACATGCTTCACTGATTCGAGTATTTGGCGAGCGCCGTTTTGTCCTACTAATTTTGGCGGTCCTTGAACTCACCTTAGTTTGTTTACAATGTATAACTTTCTCCGACTTTCTAGGACGTGTTTTATGCCACTTCTTTTTCTGTCTCATTTTGTCCGCCAAACTTTTAACGTTGTGCGTGAATACACAAAGGTGAGTTTTGTTGATGTTATTGACTTGTGTGGAGTGATAATCAGACATATTTGGTCACTGCATGACTGCAAGCTAATCGATGCTAACATGCTATTTAGGCTAGCTGTATGTACATATTGCATCATTATGCCTCATTTGTAGCTATATTTGAGCTCATTTAGTTTCCTTTAAGTCATCTTAATTCAATGTATATCTCATGACACACTGTCTGTTTGTATTATGGCTTCTAATTTGTTGCGGCTCCAGACAGATTTGTTTTTGTATTTTTGGTCCAATGTGGCTCTTTCAACATTTTGGGTTGCCGACCCCTGTCCTAGGGGACTGGAACACAGATATGTCCTGAAAGGATGCACCCATTTTTAAAACCTTCACTAAACTGTGCCACCAACATTGCCTCACTTAGCTCATTAAGCAAACTACCAGGGTGAGTGAGTCCTTTTAAACCTTCATAGACCTCGTTGTTACTTCTGACCAGTCTAAGATCACCACAAGTGGAACTACTGTATGCGGCTTAAAGGCCTACTGAAAGCCACTACTACCGACCACGCAGTCTGATGGTTTATATATCAATGATGAAATCTTAACATTGCAACACATGCCAATACGGCCTGGTTAGATTAGTAAAGTGCAATTTTAAATTTCCCGCGAAATATCCTGCTGAAAACGTCTCGGTATGATGACGTTTGCGCGTGACATCACGGATTGTAGCGGAAATTTTGGGACAGCATTGTGGCCAGCTATTAAGTCGTCTGTTTTCATCGCAAAATTCCACAGTATTCTGGACATCTGTGTTGGTGAATCTCTTGCAATTTGTTCAATGAACAATGGAGACAGCAAAGAAGAAAGCTGTAGGTGGGAAGCGGTGTATTTCGGCCGGCTGCCGCAACACAAACACATGGCCGGTGTTTCATTGTTTACATTCCCGAAATATGACAGTCAAGCTTTACCATTGGCCTGTGGAGAACGGGGACAACAGAGACTCTTACCAGGAGGACTTTGAGTTGGATGCGCGCTACCGTGAGTACGCAACTGCGGCTTCCAAACATTTGATCGCTTGCCCGTACGTGCGTGCCGCTTTGTGCATGTCACGTACGTAACTTTGGGGACTTTGGGGAAATATATGTGCTGTATGAACTTTGCGGAGGTGAACGATACTTTGGGCTGTGGGATTGAGTGTGTTGTGCGGGTGTTTGATTTGTATTGGCGGGTTATATGGACGGGAGGGGGGAGGTGTTTGTTATGCGGGATTAATTTGTGGCATATTAAATATAAGCCTGGTTGTGTTGTGGCTAATAGAGTATATATATGTCTTGTGTTTATTTACTGTTTTAGTCATTCCCAGCTGAATATCAGGTCCCACCGGCTTCTCACAGCATCTTCCCTATCTGAATCGCTTCCACTGCCCTCTAGTCCTTCACTCTCACTTTCCTCATCCACGAATCTTTGATCCTCGCTCAAATTAATGGGGTAATCGTCGCTTTCTCTGTCCGAATCGCTCTCGCTGCTGGTGGCCATGATTGCAAACAATGTGAGGAGCTCCACAACCGGTGACGTCACGCGCATATCGTCTGCTACTTCCGGTACAGGCAATGCTTTTTTTTATCAGCGACCAAAAGTTGAAAACTTTATCATCGATGTTCTCTACTAAATCCTTTCAGCAAAAATATGGCAAAGAAATGATCAAGTATGACACATAGAATGGACCTGCTATCCCCGTTTAAATAAGAAAATCGCATTTCAGTACGCCTTTAAGTGATCATTCCACGATTTTCTGTAAAGAACATAGAACCGAGGCTGACGGCCACAAAACAAGCAAAGCTACAATCCTCAAGACCTAGACTAGCAAGGCTTTCAATGACAAACTGGCAAATTAAGACTCGCCCCTGGTACTTGCAAGTACACAAGTCTTTGGGTCAATTCCTAACCTCAGAAACGTAAATAACTTCAGAGTCAAAGTGGGTGACAATATTATAACAAACAAAAATGAGATTACCTATCTTGGCTGCATCGCAGAGACTAATCTCTCCAGTGAAAAAAATACTACTAAGGTATTTAAAGAATCAACCGAAAAATTCTGTTCTTACTAGTGTTGTCATAATACCAATATTTTGGTACCGGGACCTGTACCAAAATGTATTTTGATACTTTTCTAAATAAAAGGGACCACAAAAAAGTGCATTATTGGCTTTATTTTAACAAAAAATCTTAGGGTACATTAAACATATGTTTCTTATTGGAAGTTTGTCCCAAAATATACAGTAATAGTAAACATACTAGGCAACTTGTCTTTTAGTAGGAAGTAAACAAACAAACAAATAACCCATTTATCATTTATTTATTTAGTCTGCTGACATATGCAGTAACAAATTGTGTCATTTATATTCTATTATTTTGTCAACATTATTAAGGACAAGTGGTAGAAAATGGATTATTAATCTACTTGTTCAGTTACTGTTAATATCTACTTATTTTCTGTTTTAGCATGTTCTATCTACACTTCTGTTAAAATATAATAATCACTTATTATTCTGTTGTTTGAGACTTTACATTAGTTTTGGATGACACCACAAAATATACCACTAAAATACCCATGTACCTGTCTAGATCCTTCAAAATATATTCACCATTATAACACCAGAGGTAGTTGTACAAATCACATTCAACCCAGATTTCACTCAAAAAAAGGTTCTAATTTGTTTGCCTGCTATACCACCAAAATGTGGATCTTCCTATCAATAGTTATAAAGGAGTGTAAATCCCTTACTTCCTTCAAAGTCGCTTTGAAAAGACATTACAGGTTGCGGCTACTCGTAATTGGGAATATACAAAGTATTTTGCTTTTATTTTCCTGCAGTATTGTTGTCTTTTAAATGCTACTTTCTGCATATGTTGTGTTCTATCTGTGTGAGTTATAAACATTTTTCAACTGAAACCATCTCAGGCTTTCTTGTAGCAGTGAATGTGTACCGTGATGAAACTGTACCCTTTCCTATGCAAACTTCTCATAAGTCCTTCAATCAATCAATCACACATTGTTACAAACTGAGAGGAACATCAACCTCAAACTGTCTCGTTTTCATGAATAATCTAAATCAAAGCATTGCATCATCCCCACAAGACAAAGCATCTTCCTATTGAAGAAAAGTGTTAGTAATGAAATATAAAGTTAGTAAAGATGTGAGAGTAAGAAGTAAACAAACCTGTTCTGTGTAACACAACTTGATGTTTCTTGAAAACAGCGTCCAGTAGTTGATGTTGTCGCTCCTTCTCCTCTTTTGTTGGACAAAGTTCCTCCTCATACTTTGCTATCGTTCTTTCGCACATTTCCACACAATCACAACACTTTACACTCACATTTGATCTCTACTTAGCGATGTGTTGATAACGTCCGCGTCTCTTTGTTAGCAGCTAACAAGCTAAGCTAACTAGCGAGCTAAACTAGCTAGCACGAGAAGTTTCTCGCGCACGGAGACGATTTTTTTCCCCTGAAAAAAAGACTCAAAGATGGATTTTATACGACATACAATTTTTACAAACTTAGGAACAAATAATAACTGACTAATTAGCGTCTTTTTCGCTTCTTTCTCCGTCAATGTGCTTTCACGACAGTTGGCACGCTTGACGTTACAAGACGGTTCTACTCTCGCCTAAGATTGTTCTGCTCTCGCGAAATGTGTCATGCGCAGAAGACTCAAAGCTTTGTAGTCAATCAGGAGCGTGATCACTTTTTGATTTTCCAGATTTATTTTGCATTATTGACTTTGTTAAAACTGTTGTTCGTAATAAAATGATTAATTGTATTATTCTGTTGTAATTGTTTCACTAACTAAAATGATGTATATATTCTTGTATTATTCACCAATTAAACGATACATTTTGGCCCTGTGTTTTATTCTGATGATAATGAAAAATGAGGTAAAAGACAAAGTGAATGTGAATCTAAGCTACTGCCTCTCGCCTACACGTCAATTTATCGTGCGGTAGCCAAAAGTTACCAGTAGATGGCAGTACAGTATTTTAATGTCCTACATATAGTACCATTGAAATGTGGCTGCTCATACAAATAAAACGCTAAATCCTTTATTTTTGTCAGAATACCTCTAGTAGTGATACAAATGTGCTCTGGCAAAAGAAGCTTATTTTCTTTGTTTGGCTTGAAAGAAGCTATGAAAATAAACATGACAAAAAATGAGTAGTTCTCAGGAAGAAAAAAAAGGTTGGAGATGATCTGAAAGGACCAAATCCTCTGTTTAAAAAAATATGAATAAAAATAATCAATTTTATTTATAAGGTGCCTTTCTAGAGACGATACAAACATTACAACATTGAACAATATAAAACACAAAATGTCAGTTTAGATAAGAAATTAGAAATAGCTCAAATTAAGGTGAATAAGCATCCTGGAATAAGTGTGTTCTTGATTTGAAAAGGCTAAATGAGTCCATATTGTGGAAGTCTTGCTGTTCCAAAAATATGGAGGGTCAAATGGGACAAAATTAAATAAATAAATACATCTTTAAAAAAATACTTCAATTTGATAATTATTTACAAATGGAATTAAACACATAAATGTATTTTATCTGTCAAACTCAGCCATCAAAGTCAGTGGGCGGGTCCTAACATCTGATTGGTTCCACCAACCAGAGAGAATATCGGTCGATATCTTTGTCCGAAAGTGAGGAAATTGTTACATCTTTGTAACTGTTTTGGACTTATGTTTGCTTTTTCTCTGTATGTGGTATATGAGTTCCTGCCCTGTGCCCTTATTTGATATTTTTCACTTCTTTGTGCTGTTCACAGGCTTCCACACCAGCTGCCTGATATGCAAACAGGACACACCTGTACCCGGTTGGCAATCAGTCTCCTATTTCAGTCCAGATTGTCAACCAGACAGCGTCGGCTCATTGCTTCGTGTGCGTGTGTTGTTCCTGGTACAAAATGAGTTCCGTCTCTTGCGCATTTACTTCTGCACTCGCCTTCTTTTGTTTTCCTCCACTCCTTTTGTGGTTGAGTTTTATGTTCTTTTCTTCCCTTCATGTGAGTGCACCTTTTGTTTGTATTAAATATTATTATTTTACTCAGCGTCTGCCTCCCGTCTCTGCATCCTTGGGGTCTCGTCGCTAAGCTGCATTCCAGCTCCTGACATAAATAACTGTATTAAATGTATCTACTTGATTTGCTACATGCTGTGGGTCAGCATAGGTCTTACTTCCACATGTTGCACATCTTCAAGCAACTCCCCAAAAAGTATTTAAAAGTATGTCCCTCTAAGACGTCACGTTTTCAAATACTTTTAAAGTTCTAAAGATATGAAGATATGACGGGGCGAGGTTGTGGATAACCTTGAAAGTAAGAAAATTATCTTAAATTGGCCACGGTCTTTGACGAGGAGCCAGTGGAGTTGCTGCAAGACCAGGGTGATGTGCTGGACTAAGGGGGTTCTGGTGAGTATCCGGCTGGGGGAGTTGAAGGATTAGGAACTTTATTGTTTAGACACATAAGACGGCAGGAAAACTACTAACCAGGGTTCTGGATTTAGCCCAATGAGAACCACATGAAAGTATAGGCATACGTCACTAAAGCATCATTTAATACAGCCAAACTTCACACTCCCACCAGCTTGGACCAATAATTAGATTCAAAAGGACACCTTACAGGCAGTACACCAGATAAATGGACCCAGTTCAGGGACGTAGTAACAGCGACTGCACAAGCTGTGTTTGGCAAGAAGCAGATAATTAATCAAGACTGGTTTGATGAGTACGACATGGCTGTACAGGTGCAATTTGATGAAAAAAGAAGAGCCTATATTGACCTGTGGATCCCGACATGACAGGTTCAAAGACTGTCAAGCCAAAGTCCAAAGAGAGCTTTGCTCTATGCAAGACATTTGGTGGGAGTCAAAAGCTGAGGAACTCCAGCGTTACGCAGACTCTATCAACTCCAAAATGCTCTTCAGCCGTCTCAAAGCCATCTTCGGTCCAGCCAAAGGGCGCACTGCACACCCTCTCTCTGTTGATGCATCCACCAAATCAAAGAACAAATCTTGTACCAGTGGGCGTTGGGAATAACTCTTTTGTCAGTTCCTCAACAGACCACCTTCTGTTGACCAAGAGGCATTACAACCGATACCACAGAAGCCAACTCAGGCGTGCCTGTACCTCCCTCCTACTGGGGGGAAGTGAGAACTGCCATGGACCAGACATGCTGAGGTAAAGCACCAGTTCAGAATGGCATACCTGTAGAAGTGTACAAAGCCTTAGGACCCACAGCCTTCAAGGCATTTCACGACATCCTGTTAACCATTTGGGACAAAGGAGATACGTAGTCTGACCTTGGAGATGCCACCATTGTCATATTGTGTTTACAAAAAGGACCGAAATTCGGACTGTGGTAACTACAGAGGTATATCGCTTCTCTCTATTGCTGGAAAGATCAGAGCTTGTGTCCTGCTAAAACAGTCTAACGGATGTCATTTCTGAGAATCGCCTCCCAGAAGCACAATGTGGTTTCTTTCCGGGCAGAAGCACTGTTGAGCTGGTATTTGTGATACTCCAACTCCCAGAAGAGTGTTTAGAGCAACAAATGGACCTGTTGGTCTTTGTTGTCCTAACCAATGCTTTTGACACAGTGAATCGTGAAGCACTCTGGTCTTTTTGCAAAATTGGGCGGTCCAGAAAAGTTCACAATGTTGATAAGGATTTCTCACGATGACAAGATTGATCAGGTCCTCTCAAACGGCAACTATACTGGCATCTTTGGGATCAGTTATGGTGTTAACCCTCAACCTCTTCTTCACACAAGTCATCCTCCATGCTATCAAGAACCTTGACATTGGCGTCTACATCAGATACCACTAAGATGGATCCATGTTTGATCTGAGACGGTTGGCTGCAAAGACAAAGACACAGGAAAAAGTCGTCTTCAAGGATCTTTCACTGATGAAAATGCGCTTCATGACTCACAAGGAGGACCATCTCCAAGTCATTAACGACTGTTGTGAGACATGACATCAGACCAGTGATGTCCTTGTGGTTCATGCAGCCCTTCGAGGCACCTGTGGTTAAAGTCTTTATCAATAAAATTTGATTAAACGTGCAAACTATTTGAGTAGAATAGAGGCCTAGATCTTCCTGCAAAATAACACATTTCGAGTCCTCAGTGTCAGCCAATCTGGGTCACGGCACCAATTGAAAGAATAGACTTTTATTTTTGTTAACCATCTCAAAGAATCAGACCATTAGTCATAAAAAACAGACATTTTATTATACAAGGTCACATACAAAGGATACAGCGCTGGTTTCAAATTGCTAGTACAAACAAAAATGCCTATCTTACAAAAAGGTGTGCATAATTATATTGTATAGTGTACAAGTACAAGTAGTAGGACTGCTGGCACCACCATGGTGGAGACTTGTTTTGGAGACAACAAGCCTGTGAAGGGGCACACTGAACCATAACATCATCATCACTTCTTAAATATTAGCAGAAGTACACATTAATGTGTTAGTACACGGCTAAAAATATTAGTAAGAATGAATAATAAATATAAACTGTTGTGTGGATGTTGTTTTCCAGGATGTGTAACTAAGAAACATATTTACACGTTTGCTATTAAAGTAATTGAAAAGTAACTAAACGTGATTTGGGGTTTGTTTGATTGTCATTTAGTTGGAATCATAACAAAAAAAAGTATAGTTGGAAATCTTGGGGTTATTTTAGATTCTGATTTATATTTCGACAGTCACATCAAATCAGTAACAAAATCGGCCTACTATCACCTCAAAAATGTAACAAGACTTAGAGGGCTCATGTCAGCTCAAGACTTAAGAAAAACTTGTACATGCCTTTATTACCAGTAGGCTAGACTATTGTAATGGTCTTCTTGCAGGTCTTCCCAAAAAAACTGTCAAGCAGCTACAGCTTGTTCAGAACGCTGCTGCTAGAGTTCAAACAAACACTGATATGCTCCCACTATATAAGCCCTCTAGATCACTAAGATCTTCTGAGACCAATCTGTTAGCGGTTGCCAGAGTAAACTCAAATCAAGGGAGAGCATCATTCAGTCACTATGCAACAAATAGCTGGTATAAACTTCCTGAAGATGTCCGACTTTCCCCAACTCTGACTTCTTTTAAAACTAGACTGAAAACTTTTATGTTCACCTTAGCTTTCAGCTAAATCTTTTAACTTTTAACGTCCGCACTGTTTTTATTTTTATTGTCTGCATTTTAATTTTGCTTTTATTTTCTTTCATTTCACTTTGTTGTCTGTGAAGCACTTTGAGTCTGCCTTGTGTATAAAAAGCGCTATACAATTAAAGTTGCCTTGCCTTGCCCAGATGCTAATGAAACTTTCAGGACATGTCAGAAATGGGATAAGGAACAAGTGATTAGATTTGGGTGTTGATCCGGATCATCATTTGGATTCAGCCTTCTTTTAAAGGTTTATTTACTACTGGGAGATTTGGCCTGGTGGAGGTCTGCAGAGCGCTTTTCTATTTTACTGCTGCTGTTCTCACCAGCACACTTGTGTTTGTTAAGTTGGTACTCATGAGAGAATCTTTCATCACACACACTGCAACTCAACACGGTTTCCCCAGTGTGTATTCTCATGTGTCTTTTCAAATTTTGACTTCGTGCAAAACTTGAATCACACACAGAACAGGAAAAAGGTTTCTCTCCAGTGTGTGTTCTCAAGTGTTTTTTCAAATTTTGACTTCGTGCAAAACTTGAATCACACACAGAACAGGAAAACGTTTTTTCTCCAGTGTGTGTTCTCGTGTGCGCTTTCATATTTTCCTTCCTTGTAAAAGATAAGCCACAAATTGGACAAGAAAAAGGTTTTTCTCCAGTGTGTGTTCTTGTGTGATCTTTCAAACTGACCTTTCTTGTAAAAGATAAGCCACAGATTGAACAAGTAAAAGGTTTTTCTCCTGTATGTGTTCTCATGTGGGTTTTTAGATGTTCACCTCGGACAAAATTTGAATTACACACAGAACATTTAAAAAGGTTTTCCCCAGTGTGTCTTTTCAGGTGTAATTTCAAATCTTGACTTCGTGCATACTTTGAATCACACACAGAACACGAAAAAGGTTTTTCCTCTTTGTGTCTTCTTGTGTGCTCTTTCATATTTTCCTTTCTTGTAAAAGATAAGCCACAGATTGAACAAGAAAAAGGTTTCTCTCCAGTGTATGTTCTCATGTGTATTTTCAGGTGACAATGTTTTTTAAAAGTTTTGTCACAGTGAGAACATTTGAAGTGAGTGTTGTCAGTGTGATATGTCTTATCATCTTTAGAGTCTTCATCATCAGTGTCAGGAGAGTGTGACGTTGTGTCCTCACTATCTGATAGTGGAGCTAAGAGCTTGTCTGCTTGTGATCCTCCACAGTGGTCTCCATCAGCTTCTGTTGTCATGTGTTGTGTTGAGCTGCTGCTTGGAGGCTCCGCCTCTCTCTTCTCCTCACTTTCACCTTTGACCTCATCATCTTCACTCTTCACAGGGACACCAATCACTGGGAACTCCACCAGTCCCTCAATATGATCTCCCTCCTGACTGATGCTGTGTTCCGCTGCTTCGTCTTTAATATGGAGGGGCTGTGGCTGCTCAGCTTCCTCTTTAATGTGGAGGGGCTGTGGTTCCTCCTCCTGCTCATGGAGATGATGTTCTTCATCGAGGTCTGTGGGACACGAGAAGACAAACACATGCTTTAGAAACGTCCACGTTTGATCAGTCACAGTATGCCAGCTAAGGTTATCCAGGCTATATTCCACCTAACCTTATTCTTGTCCACACAAACACAAAGCCACCGTGTAAGACCCCCTTCCCCTTCGGCGCAACGCAACCTAGTATTTCTGACCTGGAAGTGTATTCTTACCCTGTGTTTCAATGTAGCCTATTGTCACATTTCCTTTAACGGTTCCGGTGACCATGGATGAGATGCTGGCTGTCCAGAGTTGGGACCCGGGGTGGACCGCTCGCCTGTGCATCGGTTGGGGACGTCTCTGCGCTACTGACCTGTCTCAGCTCGAGATGGTCTCCTGCTGGCCCCACTATGGACTGGACTCTCACTGTTATGTGGATCCACTAGGGACTGTACTTAGAGGGGGGGTTACCCACATATGCCGTCCCCTCCAAGGTTTCTCATAGTCATTCACATCGACGTCCCTTGTGTGGGCTCTGTGCCGAGGATGTCGCTGTGGCTTGTGCAGCCCTTTGAGACTATGGTGATTTAGGGCTATATAAATAAACATTGATTGATTGATTGAACAGTAAACCTTGCTTGCCTCACCATCAGCAGCTGTTAAGACTATTGTAGTGAATTACACCTGAGCCATCATACATGAATCATATCCTTAATGTACGTGTGAAAGTAAACAATGCGATAAACAACATTTTACAACAATCAATTTAGGGATCTAGATATCTGGTCAGGACAGATGTGCGTGTAGGCTGAAATTGGCGGTCGTACTTGACGGCCGCAACCACTTTATGGCTTCACAATAGTTATGGAGTACAAATCTAGACATCCATCGCGGACAATAACTGATAGTCTGCTTTGCCAGTCCAAATGCATTCGCTGTTTTCCGTAGTACTCCCTGGTCCACGGGAGCCCGCATTCTCGTTGTCTCCCCTTCGACAAATGGACAAAGTTTTTCGCTAAGTAGAATCAAAGCTGACCTGGACATTCGAAAGTTATCTTGCCGTTCATGTGGCACAACACACTCATTGACAAACATATCCCACCAGGCTACCGTTCTCCCAGGCTCTATCCAAAACCGTCGCTCAACTTTGCTATGTTGCCGTCTGAGATATGTTGTACCTAAAATAGCTGCAATCGCGCGTTTCCTTCCTTTAAAGTATTCACGTGTGATTTCCACAAGCGTCTGTTATGAAGCTGTGGCGTGTTCTTTTTAACGTCACTTCCTGTGTGGGGCACGGTCTTTCTGGCATCACTTCCTCTTCAAACTCAGTTTCTAAACGATCGATGAGTCCATACAAAGCTAAGAGCCGGAGATTCAAGAAATACATGGCGCTCTTACCTGTGTAAAAAATTATCCAAGGAGGGGGACCTTAAACGATGGGTTAGTGTGGCAGACACTGGGCTTAGGGTAAATAATTATTTGTTTAAGGACACAGAGCCTGACTTTGCCTGTGACCTTTGTCAAATATTTTAAGGAAGTCTTGGCCTTTGACTGTTCAATGGAAACACACACACACACACACACACACACACACACACACACACACACACACACACACACACACACACACACACACACACACACACACACACACACACACACACACACACACACACACAGTCGTGGTCAAAAGTTTACATACACTTGTAAAGAACATCATGTCATGGCTGTCATGAGTTTCCAATAATTTCTACAACTCTTATATTTTTGTGATAGAGTGATTGGAGCACATACTTGTTGGTCACAAGAAACATTCATTAAGATTGGTTCTTTTATGAATGTATTATGGGTCTACTGATAATGTCTGACCAAATCTGCTGGGTCAAAAGTATACATACAGCAATGTTATTATTTGGTTACATGTTTTTGGTAGCCATCCACAGGCTTCTGGCAAGCTTCTGGTTGAATTTTTGACCACTCCTCTTAACAAAATTGGGGCAATTCAGCTAAATTTGGTTGGTTTTCTGACATGGACTTGTTTCTTCAGCATTGTCCACATGTTCTCAATGGGGTTTAAGTCTGTACTTTGGGATGGCCATCCTAAAACCTTAATTCTAGCCCGATTTAGCCATTCCTTTACCACTTTTGATGTGTGTTTGAGGTCATTGTCCTGTTGGAACACCCAACTGCGCCCAAGACCCAACCTCCGGGCTGATGATTTTAGGTTGTCCTCAAGAATTTGGAGGTAATCCCCTTTTTTCATTGTCCCATTTACTCTCTGTAAAGCACCAGTTCCATTGACAGCAAAACAGGCCTAGAGCATAATACTACCACCACCATGCTTAACGGTAGGAGTGGTGTTCCTGGGATTAAAAGCCTCACCTTTTCTCCTTCAAACATATTGCTGGGTATCGTGGCCAAACAGCTCAATTTTTGTTTCATCTGACCACAGAACTTTCCTCCAGAAGGTCTTATCTTTGTCCATGTGATCAGCAGCAAACTTTAGACTTACCCCAAGTTACGTACGTGACACGCACGTACGGGCAAGCGATCAAATGTTTGGAAGCGCAGCTGCGTACTCACGGTACCGCGTCTGCGTCTGTGTATCCAAATCAAAGTAATCCTGGTAAGAGTCTGTGTTCTCCCAGTTCTCTACAGGCGACTGTGTATCGAAGTCAAAGTCCTCCTGGTAAGAGTCTCTGTTGTCCGAGTTCTTCGATCTTGACTGCATCTTTCGGGAATGTAAACAATGAAACACCGGCTGTGTTGTGTTGCTGACTTCCCTCCCAAACTGCTCCGCTTTGCACCGACAACTTTCTTCTTTGCTTGCTCAGCTTCTTTCTCCATAATGCAATGAACAAATTGCAACAGATTCACCAACACAGATGTCCAGAATACTATGGAATAATGAGATGAAAACAGAGCTATTTTGTATTGGCTTCAATGGGGTATCCATACTTCTGTTTCACTGGCTACGTCACGCGCATACATCATCATCCAAAGGCGTTTTCAACCGGAAGTTTAGCGGGAAATTTAAAATTGCACTTTATAAGTTATCCCGGCCGTATTGGCATGTGTTGCAATGTTAAGATTTCATCATTGATATATAAACTATCAGACAGCATGGTCGGTAGTAGTGGCTTTCAGTAAGCCTTTAAGTTGTCGCTTCTGGAGCAAGGGCTTCCTTCTTGCATGGTAGCATCTCAGTCCATGGCGATGCAAAACACGCTTGACTGTGGACACCGACATCTGTGTTCCAGCAGCTTCCAATTCTTTGCAGACCTGCTTTTTGGTGGTTCTTGGTTGACTCTTGATCATCCTGACCAATTTTCTCTTAGCAACAGGTGATAGCTTGCATTTTCTTCCTGATCATGGCTGTGACAAAACTGTGCCATGCACTTTGTACTTACGAGCAATTGTCTGCACAGTTTCTCTTGGGACCTTAAGCTGCTTTGAAATGTCTCCAAGAGACTTTCCTGTCTTGTTCAAGTCAATTTGTTTTTTTTCATATTTGTGCTGAGTTCCTTTGACTTTCCCATTGTCGCGTTTGTAACCGAGTCTAATGACTGCATCACATGAGCCCTATTTAAATGGGCTCAGAGAAGTCAACAGGTGTCGTCAATCATATTCACTCACATGAAGTTAAGAGGCCATGAAGCTAATTTGATTTGATTGTAAGTTTTCTACATCACCAAAATTAATAATGTATGTTGCTGTATTTATACTTTTGACCCAGAAGATTTGGTCACATTTTCAGTAGACCCATAATAAATTCATAAAAGAACCAAACTTCATGAATGTTTTTTGTGACCAACAATTATGTAGTCCAATCACTCTATCACAAAAACTAAGAGTTGTAGAAATGATTAGAAACCATACTTGCCAACCCTCCCGTTTTTAGCGGGAGAATCCCGGTATTCAGCGCCTCTTCCGACAACCTCCCGGCAGAGATTTTCTCCCGACAAACTCCCGGTATTCAGCCGGAGCTGGAGGCCACGCCCCCTCCAGCTCAATGCGGACCTGAGACTGAGTGGGGACAGCCTGTTCTCACGTCCGCTTTCCCACAATATAAACAGCTTGCCTGCCCAATGACGTCATAACATCTAGGGCTTTTAGAGAGTAGAGTGCACAACTGCGCACACAACAAGGAGACGTTCGAAGGGGAAGGTGTATGTTGCCTGTAAATATGTAGAACAGACTTCTCCATTGAACACGGTGGCCGAAATGATATACTCATCATGAACGGAGAAGTTAAACAGGACAATACTGCCATCTAATGGATAGCCACCGGAACACTGAAATTCAAGTATTTCTTTTATGTAAATAAAATATATATATATATATATATATATATATATATATATATATATATATATATATATATATATATATATATATATATATATATATATATATATAGCTAGAATTCACTGAAAGTCAAGTATTTCATATATATATATATATATATATATATATATATATATATATATATATATATATATGAAATACTTGAGTTGGTGAATTCTAGCTGTAAATAACCACGCCCCCAACCACGCCCCCCGCCCCCAACCACCACCACCCCCCCACCCCCGACCAAGCCCCCCCCACCCCCTACCTCCCGATATTGGAGGTCTCAAGGTTGGCAAGTATGAGTAAAACCGTTTACATTTTTAATTACCGAAAAACCGTCATTTATCAATGCATTTTACGCAACTGCTTACTTCCTGAATACTGAAGCGCCGCAGCGTCTGCGCATGATCACTAGAGCCGTATGGCTCGGGAGACATGGCGGCGACATCATGGACTTTGTTTTGAAAATGTTCCCTCCAAGCTAACGGAGCCGATCGCTTCGTTTCACTTAATTTCAATCGCTTATACTTCCATGGAGTGTCGGTGTGCGATTAAGAGTGCAATGTTGTTGGAGGAGAACAATATTTGATGTTGCAGTTTCATTTTGAACCTGAAGCTAGCGTCCTTCCGTCAGCTGCTGGGACTGAGAGTTAGCATGCAGCAGACGATGTGTGGGGAACGTTGCCACAACTTCTTTATAAAGTCTGTAGTTTGTTTACTGGGATGCTCACTCCTCCTTTGTTGTACTGCTTTCGTTGATAGTGTTCCAACTAGGGATGTCCCGATACAGGTTTTTGCACTTCCGATCCGATACCGATACTGACCGATACCGATACTGGCCTATCCGAGCATGTATTAAAGTTTAAAGTTATTTAGCCTACTTAGTTGTCAGAATCATGTTGAAAAGGGTTTTAGTACTCTTGATAACAACTAGCCAGCTGACTTAGGGGAGTTTGAATAATACACAATGGTTGGTAACAAGAAACTGACCTGTTCATTCAAGGATAAACACAAAATAGACACAATTATACATGACAAACAGAAATGGCATCATTGAACTAGGGCTGGGCGATATGGCCTTTTTTTAATATTGCGATATTTTAAGACCATATTGCGATACACGATATATATCTCGATATTTTGCCTTAGCCTTGAATGAACACTTGATGCATATAATCACAGCAGTATGATGATTCTATGTGTTTTGATTGATTGATTAATTGAGACTTTTATTAGTAGGTTGCACAGTACAGTACAATTGACCACTAAATGGTAACACCCCAATAAGTTTTTCAACTTGTTTAAGTCGGGGTCCACTTAAATTGATTCATGATACAGATATATACTATCAGATATATACTATCATCATAATACAGTCATCACACAAGATAATCACATTGAATTATTTACATTATTTATAATCCGGGGTGAGGAGGGGGGCACAGGCGCGCACCTTAGAGGAAACGTTGCTCGCGCGGCTGCGCTAGCATCACAGCTAACGTTAGCCATGCTGCTACCTCTCTGCTCGGGGAGGGCGTATACGTATGTGACGTATGACGTGACAGTATGTGACGTGTGTAAGGTGCGCTTGCTGTCTGTGAGAGGGAGATGTCACGCCAAATTTCTTCCCCCTACAAAACCCCCCCACCCCCCATTTACTTCCGTGGTCATGTTTCCTCTTACGTCATTGACAGCGATCGATAGCACTTCGGCTTTGACTGCCCGTCGCTGGAAGGATACTTCGTCTTTGACAGCTGCTGGAATCTGAAGAAATCGATTATTGGGTTTTTTTTGTACAGGCGTGAAACAGGACAGTCGCGTGCAGGTTAAGGACCCTCGGCAACTTTGTGATTTTATTGGACGCAGCCCCGGAAGTAAATGGGGGGGGGATTTTTTAGATGTGAGAGGTATCACTCTTTATTTTTGTTGGCCACACTGTTGCGCTCAAGTATGGGGTTGTTGTTGAAGAACAAAGCTTGTTTATTAGACTTTACCTTCATTAGCCAAACTACTTTGTGTTTTATATTGATATCAAAAATTAAACACCATGTTTTTTACATGGGCAGTACGGTGGAACAGGGGTTAGTGTGTTTGCCTCACAATACGAAGGTCCTGAGTAGTCCTGAGTTCAATCCCGGGCTCGGGATCTTTCTGTGTGGAGTTTGCATGTTTTCCCCGTGACTGTGTGGGTTCGGGTGTTACCATTTAGTGGTCAATTGTACGGAATATGTACTTCACTGTGCAACCTACTAATAAAAGTCTCAATCAATCAATCAATCCTCCCACCTCCAAAGACATGCACCTGGGGATAGGTTGATTGGCAACACTAAATTGGCCCTGCTAGTGTGTGAATGTGAGTGTGAATGTTGTCTGTTTATCTGTGTTGGCCCTGCGATGAGGTGGCGACTTGTCCAGGGTGTACCCCGCCTTCCGCCCGAATGCAGCTGAGATAGGCTCCAGTACCCCCCGCGACTCCAAAAGGGACAAGCGGTAGAAAATGGATGGATGGATGTTTTTTTTTACATTACTTGTGGGTTTTTTTCATTTCCCATAGTAATTCTTCTTTGCAGCCTCCATTGTTCATTAAAGGCCTACTGAAATGAATTTTTATTTATTTAAACGGGAATAGCAGATCCATTCTATGTGTCATATTTGATCATTTCGCGATATTGCCATATTTTTGCTGAAAGGATTTAGTAGAGAAAATCGACGATAAAGTTTGCAACTTTTGCTCGCTGATTAAAAAAGCCTTGCCTGTACCGGAAGTAGCGTGACGTCACAGGAGCTAGTATTCCTCACAATTCCCCGTTGTTTACAATGGAGCGAGAGCGATTCGGAGCGACAAAGCGACGATTACCCCATTAATTTGAGCGTGGATGAAAGATTCGTAGATGAGGAACGTTACAGTGAAGGACTAGAGAGGCAGTGATGGACGTATCTTTTTTCGCTCTGACCGTAACTTAGGTACAAGCTGGCTCATTGGATTCCACACTCTCCTTTTTCTATTGTGGATCACGGATTTGTATTTTAAACCAGCTCGGATACTATATCCTCTTGAAAATGAGAGTCGAGCACGCGAAATGGACATTTAAAGTGACTTTTATCTCCACGACAATACATCGGTGACACACTTAGCTACTGAGCTAACGTGATAGCATCGTTCTCAAATGAAGATAGAAACAAAATAAATAAACCCCTGACTGGAAGGATAGACAGAAGATCAACAATACTATTAAACCATGTACATGTAACTACACAGTTAAAAATTCTCAGCCTGGTAAGGCTTAACAATGCTGTTGCTAACGACGCTAAGGCTAATTGAGCAACTTAGCAACCGGACCTCACAGAACTATGATAAAAACATTAGCGCTCCACCTATGCCAGCCAGCCCTCATCTTCCCATCAACAGCCGTGCTCACCTGCATTCCAGCGATCGACGGCGCGACGAAGGACTTCATCCGTGGGTTTGGCGGCAAGCATCGACTAGGCGTAGTAAGTAGTCCTTGTTGTGTTGCTGTAAGTATTGTACTTAGCCGCTAATACACCGATCAATCCCACCTACAACGTTCTTCTTTGCAGCCTCCATTGTTCATTAAAGGCCTACTGAAATGAATTTTTTTTATCTAAACGGGGATAGCAGATCTATTCTATGTGTCATACTTGATCATTTCGCGATATTGCCATATTTTTGCTGACAGGATTTAGTAAAGAACAACGACGATAAAGATCGCAACTTTTGGTATCTGATAAAAAAAGGCTTGCCCCTACCGGAAGTAGCGTGACGTAGTCAGTTGAACATATACGCAAAGTTCCCTATTGTTTACAGTGATGGCCGCCAGAAGTGAGAGAGATTCGGACCAAGAAAGCGACGATTTCCCCATTAATTTGAGCGAGGATGAAAGATTTGTAAATGAGGAAAGTGCAAGTGAAGGACTAGTGGGGAGTGGAAGCGATTCAGATAGGGAAGATGCTGTGAGAGCCGGGGGTGACCTGATATTCAGCTGGGAATGACTACAACAGTAAATAAACACAAGACATATATATACTCTATTAGCCACAACACAACCAGGCTTATATTTAATATGCCACAAATTAATCCCGCATAACAAACACCTAGGTGTTTGTTATGCTAGCTCCTAGCTACTAGCTCGAGATAGTTATAGCTCGAGCGGGTTATATGGACGGGATCCCGTCCATAAAACCCGCCAATACAATTCAAACACCTGCACAACACACACACTCACTCAGCCCAAAGGACCGTTCACCTAACCCAAGGTTCATAAAGCTTATATATTTAACCAAAGTTACGTACTTGACACGCACGTACGGGCAAGCGATCAAATGTTTGGAAGCGCGCGGGTGGGACACGATATTCAGCTGGGAATGACTACAACAGTAAATAAACACAATACATATATATACTCTATTAGCCACAACACAACCAGGCTTATATTTAATATGCCACAAAGAGCTAGCTTGTTATGCTAGCTCCTAGCTACTAGCTCGAGCTAGTTATAGCAAGCGATCAAATGTTTGGAAGCGCAGCTGTGTACTCACGGTATCGCAACTGTGTATCCAAATCAAAGTCCTCCTGGTTAGAGTCTCTGTTGTCCGAGTTCTTCGATCTTGACTGCATCTTTCGGGAATGTAAACAAAGAAGCGCCGGCTGTGTACGTGTTGCTGCTGACTTCCCTCGCAAAATAGACGCTTCGCACCGACAACTTTCTTCTTTGCTTGCTCAGCTTCTTTCTCCATAATGCAATGAACAAATTGCAACAGATTCACCAACACAGATGTCCAGAATACTGTGGAATAATGACATGAAAACAGAGCTATTTCGTATGGACTTCAATACTTCCGTTTCAACGATTGACGTCACGCGCATACGTCATCATACCGAGACGTTTCAGCCGGATATTTCGCGGGAAATTTAAAATTGCACTTTATAAGTTAACCCGGCCGTATTGGCATGTGTTGCAATGTTAAGATTTCATCATTGATATATAAACTATCAGACTGCGTGGTCGGTAGTAGTGGCTTTCAGTAGGCCTTTAAACAAATTGCAAAAGATTCACCAACACAGATGTCCAGAATACTGTGGAATTTTGTCGAAGAAAACAAGGGGTTTTTGTATCGGGTCCGATGGGGTCCAACCACTTCCGTGGATTTTGTGACGTCACGCGCATAAATCATATCCAAAGGAGTTTTTCAACCGGAAGTGTGGCGGGAATTTTAAAACTGCACTTTATAAGTTAACCCGGCCGTATTGGCATGTGTTGCAATGTTAAGATTTCATCATTGATATATAAACTATCAGACTGCGTGGTTGGTAGTAGTGGTTTTCAGTAGGCCTTTAATAACCATTCATGTGACACAGCATTTTGTTAATGTTGTATTGTGTATAATTAATTCCTATACGACATATTTCTGCTCAAACTCTCAATGGATCTGTCCCGATACAACATGTAGATGTTCACACATTAGCACATGTAAATGTACATAGCTTAAAAAATACTTCTCTCGATGAAAATGGAAAACTAGTGATAAAGGCATCATGTAATAAAAAATCTGACACGCTGATACTATTAATGAACAAAAACACAAATATTTGTCTTTAAATATATAGATCCAGAATCTACAGCATGTTTATGAGATATTACAAATGACATGATGTGTTCACACCCCAACACTGTTTTACCAAACAATGAATAATCATGATTAATAATCAAGATATCAATATTGATACAAATACTGTTAATCATTATTTTGCCCATAAACGTGCAGTCCTATGTGTAAGACTAGACCTCATTTATGAACATTACTTGTATCTAAATGGACAAAAAGTGCCGTTACATCTTATATCCATAAGGGGCCATCTTCTGAATTTTTCACATTTTTATTTATTAACTTATATTTTGTTTCTGCCATATTACTTTGTTTATGATGCTTGTGCTGCTTTCATATGCACATTCAGCTTTCTACCATGAATTGATTAACGTGTTGATTAACAAGTTGAAAAACGTATTGGGGTGTTACCATTTAGTGGTCAATTGTACGGAATACGTACTGTACTGTGCAATCTACTAATAAAAGTTTCAATCAATCAATCAAAACTCGAGGTACATATTTACATTTTGAATGTGTGTGTTTAAAAAAAAATTGGTAAAAGGATTTCCGTATAAGTAGTTTTTGAAAATTTTAAGCACATTTAAAATTACTGCGATAATAATAACTGTGATAATTTTGGTCACAATAAGAAATGTTCACACCGTTACATCCCCATAATGGACAATTCTAACATAATTGTTTCCATATGTGCTTTAGAGCCCCTGCCTCGAAAGAAAATAATGTTTGTCTTGGTGCCCTAAAATACGAGCCCTCCTTTAAGGCAACACTTGCCTTGACCTTAAAAACTTAAAATTCGAGGCCTGCATATGATATATTACAAATGTCATTTTCTTGTTAATAATCAAATATACATTTAGTAAAGACGTGAGAATAAGAAGTAAACAAACCTGTTCTGTGTAACACAACTTGATGTTTCTTGAAAACAGCGTCCAATAGTTGATTGTTTTCCTCTTTTGTTCTAGAAAGTTCCGCCTCGTATTCTGCTATCGTTCTTTCTAACACTACAAATATTTCTTCAACGGCAGCAGTTAGTCGCTGATCCACCAATGCTCTCAACATTTGTAATGTAGACATGTTCACACAATCACAACACGTTACTCTCACACTTGATCTCTACTTAGCGATGTGTTGATAACTTCTGTGTCTTCTGTTAGCAGCTAACAAGCTAAGCTAACTAGCGAGCTAAGCTAACTAACAATAAACGAGCACGAGAAGCAGCAAAGTGCATCTCGCGCACCGGCACAATTTTATCATTGAATAAATGATTAAATATGTATTTTATAGGACATTAATATTTACAAACTGGAGGACAAATAACGACACTGCTTATTTCTTTCTGCGTCAATGTGCTTTCTTCTTCGTCTTTGCTTTAATGGCGGTTGACAAGCAGGGTGGTGGTGGTGTGCATTACCGCCACCTACTGAAATGGAGTGTGGACGGAAATGGAACCCTACTCTATACTCTTTTATTTAACCCAGTCTTTTTTAAATATGTATAATGCTTTATAACCTATGTGTTCTCAGTGCAATCCTAATATCTCTTCCACTGCTAACCTAAACTTGTCTTTCGCTAACTTATTTTCCAGTATTTCCCTTTCTCTATTTCCTACAATGTATTAAAACATGTCCTACACTTTCTATCTGATGACAACAGTCACACAGTCCTGTATTATGTTTCATATCAATGTCAATCAACTATTTAGATATGTATGTCCTAATCTCATTCTAGTAATAATGTCTTCTTCCTTCCTATTTCTATTCCTCCTCTCATTACTCTCCTCTGGACTTTGTAATACTCTCTACCTTTTGTTTCCTTATTCCAATTATCTTGCCACTTTTTATTGTGTTCTATCTTAATGATGTTCTTCACTTCTTCTTTACTGTGGTTCATCTCCATGTTTACTTCTGTTTTAGTGCTTGCTTGTTTTGTGTATCTATCTGCTAACTCATTGCCCACAACTCCTACATGAGCAGGTACCAGAGAAATGTTACCACACTTCCTGCTTTATTTATTCTGCAGATTGCCTGAACTATTTCATCAACTAAATCTTGTCTTGTTTCTGATGCTATGTTTTTTATGCTCATCAATGCACTGCTGGAGTCCGAGCACACGTACGACTGCTTTTCTTGCTTTATTTTCCTCCATCCAATGAACTGCCATATAAATTGCGACCAATTCCCCCGTAAAAACAGATAACTTATCACTGATTCTTTTATTTAATACTATGTTTCCTTGTGGGATAACTGCTGCAGCTCCTACTTATTATTTATAGTTTTTGATGCATCTGTATATATTATGATGTTGACAAAAATTTTTTCCTCAATCCATTGTTCTATCTGGTAACTATTCAAATTTATATTCTTTAATAATTGCATGTTTACCTTTGGGTTGTCATACATCCACAGTGGTATTGCAGGGATTGGTACTGTAGGGCTAACTTTAATATTGTCAATTTGAGCTTTATTACATATGTCTCCTATTATCCACCCCAAACTATATATATATTTTTCTTCTCTTTTTCTTGGCAGTTTAGTAACACTTGGTGAGTTGGATGTCCTTGCTTGGACCCTTTTAAGTTTGCCCAATAAACTGCTGACAGTTGATCTCTTCTCATGTCTAAAGCTTTTCCATTCATTTCTACTTGTAATGCTGCAACTGGGGTTGATTTAGTAGTTCCACAACAAAACCTTAGTGCCTGTGATTGGATCCTGTCTATTTTCCCAAGTAATGTTTTTGCAGCAGATTGATAAATGATGCATCCATAATCAATAACAGATGGAATTAAAGTGATATATATTGCTTTCAATGTCTGCCTATCAGCCCCCCAATCTTTACCCCTCAAAGCCCTCATTATATTTAACACCTTTTTACTTTTCTCCACTATTTTGTTGATGTGGGTTGACCAGTTCATATTTTTATCAAACCATATTCCCAAATATTTAAATACTTGTACCTCTTCTATATTTTCTCCATAGAGTTTAATTTGGAGCTTGTTTTGAACTTTCCTCTTTGTAAAATTCATGACTTTAGTCTTTCCAACAGAGAATCTTAAACCCCAAGCTGTTCCACATTCTTGAACTTTATTTACCACTTTTTGAATCTTTTTTTTCTCTATGATTAGTATTTCTACCTCTCTTCCACATCACTCCATCATCACAAACAGTGCCACCTCCACTAACCCTTCCACTTCACTAAACACTTCATTTATCATATTGAAAATAGTACTGGACCATTTTCCACTTCATATTCTCTATTATATTCATTCTCTAATTTTACTAAAATTGTTTTACTTGTTAAGAAGTCTTTTATCCATCTATACATTTTTTCTCTAATCCCAATGTTATCTAATTTTATCAGCAACCCCTGTTTCCACAACATATCATAAGCTTTCTCTATGTAAAAAAAAAATACTACAATTATACTTTATTTATTCATTTGTCCTTTTCTAATTTCCTCTTCCAGCTGCACTGCTGCTCGTTTGTGTTTCTTGCTTTCCCATTGATTGATTGATTGAGACTTTTTTTAGTAGATTGCACAGTACAGTACATATTCCGTACAATTGACCACTAAATGGTAAGACCCGAATAAGTTTTTCAACTTGTTTAAGTCGGGGTCCACGTAAATCAATTCATGGTAGTAATCCACTTTGGTAGTTTTTTATTATTTCTTTTGACTTTAAATAATAGTCTAGTCTTTCATTATTATTTTTTTCCATTACTTTGCCCAAATGTGAGGTCAATGCTATCGGCTTATAATTACCTGCCTCTTCCGTCTGCCTCTTCTGTCTTTCCCTGGTTTGCATATTGGAATTATTACAGCTTCTTTCCACTCAGCTGCTCATTTTCCTTCTTCATATATCCTATTATATCATTTCAAGACCACTTCTTTGCCGATGTTACTTAAATTTTTGATCATCTGGTAACTCACCTGGTCTTTTCCTGGTGTCGTATTTTTAAACTTTTTCAATATTGGAACCATTTCATTCAAAGAAAATGTCATATCTATAGTGTTGCTAAAGCCATTATCATTATCTTCCATCATTTCCCCAATATTTAAACTAGTTGTTTCTTCTCTCTTTTGTTTTTCTACATTTCTCAAATGATCATTACTGTGCACTTTAACAAATGTTTTTGCTAAAAGTTCTGCTTTTTCTTTATTTTCTACCACACACTGTGTCCCATCTTTCATCACATGATGTTTATGTTGACTTCTGATCCCTGACATGTTCTTGATCATTCCCCACACTTGGCCTAAAGGAGTAGTTCTCTTTAGTGATTCACAAAATGTTCTCCAATAGTGTTTTTTTGTCTTTTTAATAACGTACCTTACTTTAGCTTGGTGTCTTTTATATTGGATCATATCTTGAAAAATATGTGTCCTTCTTAATATTCTAAATGCTCTATTCTGTTCTTTTATTGTGTCTGTGCACGCTTGTGTCCACCATCTTCCTTCTTTTCCCCATTCTACTCCTTGATATGTTCTGTTTGGCTGCTTCCATTATGCACTTTGTAATATCTGTATTACGTTGTTCAATATCTTGATTTATATCCATTTCCTTTAATGTCACGTCTGTAATTTCCCTAAATTGTCCCCAGTCACCGTGATTATACTTCCATCTTCCTTCTTTCTTAGTGCTTTCTGTCCTTTGCTTTATGTTTATGTGAATGAAAATTGGGTATTAATCACTTCCTATAGTGCTGTCTTTATTTACTTCCCACTCCACCTTTCCTGCTAACCCTTGTGACACCAGTGTTAAATCTATTGCTTTTTCTTTACCCGTAACTACATCTAACCTTGTTCCCCACCCATCATTCACACACACCAATTCTTTTTCCTCCAAAAATGCTTGCAATGTTTCCCCATTCCAGTCATCCTCTCACCCCACATTGTGCTATGTGCATTAAAGTCACCATTAAGTCATCCTTTCACCCCACACTGTGCTATGTGCATTAAAGTCACCACACCAAATGATATTGCCACTCCAGTGCTCCACCATTGTTTCTAGTTGATGTATTTGTCATTTCTTGCATGGATTATAGAAGTTTAGCACTTTGTACCTTTCTTTATTATTCCATATTTCTACCCCTACTATTTCTAGTTCTTGTGTTACTTTTAATATTGTATAATGCATGTCTTCTTTAATAAATATGGCACATACCTTGGACAAAGATAAGACCTTCTGGAGGAAAGTTCTGTGGTCAGATGAAAGGTCTTATCTTTGTCCAAGTAATGTCAGAAGAAACAAAAATGGAGCTGTTTGGTCACAATACCCAGCAATATGTTTGGAAGATAAAAGGTGAGGCCTTTAATCCCAGGAACACCACACCTACCGTCAAGCATGGTGGTGGTAGTATTATGCTCTGGGCCTGTTTTGCTACCAATGGAACTGGTGCTTTAAATGGGACAATGAAAAATAAGGTTTACCTCAAAATTCTTCAGGACAAGCTAAAATCATCAGCCCGGCGGTTGGGCCTTGGGCGCAGATGGGTGTTCCAACAGGACAATGACCCCAAACACACGTCAAAAGTGGTAAAGGAATGGCTAAATCAGGCTAGAATTAAGGTTTTAGAATGGCCTTCCCAAAGTCCTGACTTAAACGTGTGGACAATGCTGAAGAAACAAGTCCATGTCAGAAGACCAACAAATGTAGCTGAACTGCACTAATTTTGTCAAGAGGAGTGGTCATTTTCTATATCGCACAGAGACAAACCCGCGATATATCGAGTATGTCGATATATCGCCCAGCCCTACTGTGAAGCTTGTCCGTCCCGGCGCTCAGTGCCAGCTCCACAGCCCTGTCTCTTCATCCGCATCTCCTCCAGTCTCTCCAAATGGACTCTGGTGTGGCAGAGACCCAGCAGCTGGTCTCTATGGCCAAAAGGCTCCCGGTAGGCAGATCCAGAAGTTCACAAAAAAGCACCACAGAAGTCACGAAAGTGCCACCCCTTGTCACACAGTCCCGAAGGGTCCCCAACCAAAAGGCAAAAAAAAACCCCACATGAAAACAAGAGGGAAACAGCAGGACCACAAAAGGATGACACAAGAGCACAGAGCTCCTGCCACCAGCAGCCACTACAGCGGCTGCTGGTGAAATACTTGTATGTTTTAGTAATGTATGTATGAAAAATAATATCTTACCACGGAGTAAAAGGGAACAAGAATATGAAAATGAACAAGGTGTATTGCCACAATTTCAACCACTTTTACGCTTCTGTCATTGTAATGAATGACGCACGGGGGCGCCACTAACTCCCATCGCATAATTTATTTTTTAAATGTTGATCTTTTTTTAAACGAAGCACTTACTGTAGCTTAACAAAAAAAATATTTTACATTTTCAGAATTCTGAAATAAATAACTTATTATAAAATAATAAAAAAAAAATCGATTTATTTTCCATTTAAGGCTGCTGGACACATCTTTCAGGTTTGTGTACAGATCTGTGAGGTTTCATAATGAATACCGTATTTTTAATAACGTTGGTTTAGTATGTAATGGTTTATTATGAAGGAAGGAATCAGCCCAGAACTACACGACAGGAGCTGGTGAATGACCTGAAGAGAGCTGGGACCACTCTTACCTAGGCTACTATCAGTATAGTGGTTTAAAATCATGCATCGCATGGAATGTTCCCCTGCTTAAGTCAGCCCATGTCCAGGCCCGTCTGAAGTTTGCCAATGGCCATCTGGATTATCCAGAGGAGTCATGGGAGAAAGTGATGTGGCCAAAATATAACTTTTAGGTATAAACTCCACTCGTCGGGTTTGAAGGAAAAAGAAGGATGAGTATCATCCCAAGAACACCATCCCTACAGTGAAGCATGGGGGTGGAAACATCATGCTTTGGGGGTGCTTTTCAGCAAAGGGGACAGGACGACTGCACTGTATTAAGGAGAGGATGAACGGGGCCATGTATTGTGAGATTTTGGCCAGAAACCTCCTTCCCTCAGTCAGAGCATTGAAGATGGGTCGTGGCTGGGTCTTCCAACATGACAATGACCCGAAGCACACAGCCAGGATAACCAAGGAGTGGCTCCATACCAAGCATATCAAGGTTCTGGAGTGGCCAAGCCAGTCTCCAGACCTAAATCCAATGGAAAATCTTTGGAGGGAGCTGAAACTTTGTGTTGCTTGGCGACTGCCCCGAAACCTGACAGATCAAGAGAAGATTTGTGTGGAGGAGTGGGCCAAAATCTCTGTTGCCGTGTGTGCAAACCTGCTGAAGAACTATAGGAAACATTTGACCTCTGTAATTGCAAACAAAGGCTTTTTAGGGCGGTATAGCTCGGTTGGTAGAGTGGCCGTGCCAGCAACTTGAGGGTTCCAGGTTCGATCCCCGCTTCCGCCATCCTAGTCACTGCCGTTGTGTCCTTGGGCAAGACACTTTACCCACCTGCTCCCAGTGCCACCCACACTGGTTTAAATGTAACTTAGATATTGGGTTTCACTATGTAAAGCGCTTTGAGTCACGAGAGAAAAGCGCTATATAAATATAATTTACTACTACTTACTGCTTCTGCACTAAATATTAACACTGATGTTCTCATGTGTGCAAATACTTATGAACCCCAGTAACATACAAATAAATCATTAAAAAATCATACCATGTGTTTTCCGGATTTTTCTTTTTAGATGATGTCTCTTAACCGTGGAAATACATCTATGATGAACATTTCACACCTCTCCCTAATTTCTAAGTGGGAGAACTTGCAAAATTGCAGGGTGTGCAAATACCTGTGGACCTCACTGTATATATAAATAAAATAAATACTTGACTTTCAGTGAATTCTAGCTATATATATATATATATATATATATATATATATATATATATATATATATATATATATATATATATATATATATATATATATATATATATATATATATATATATATATATATATATATGTATTTTATTAGATATATATATATATACATATATATGTATAAAATAAATACTTGAATTTCAGTCTTCATTTATTTACACATATACACACATATACACACATAACACTCCTCTACTCATTGTTGTATTTAAAAGTGTAATGCTTTGCAGCCAATAGCACAGCCTTTGAAGCAGCATAGGTATGGGCAGTGTAATATTCTGGGTTGGAGTCAATAACCAGGCGAGGTGATGAAGTTACGTGTCTTTACTTCATACTTCAGAACCGACTCCCACACTTGCCGTCAGGGTGCGCAATACAACGTAAAGCATTGGCCAACCAAAAAGTAATCACAGAACACTATACGGTATAGTGTTCTGTGATTACTTTTTGGTTGGCCAAGCGGACGTGACGACAGGCTGTCTTCACTCAGGTCCGCACGGACCTGGAGGGGGCGTGCCTTAAGACCGGCTGGAAATCGGGAGAATTTCGGGAGAATGGTTGTCCCGGGAGATTTTCGGGAGAGGCACTGAAATTCGGGAGTCTCCCGGAAAATTCGGGAGGGTTGGCAAGTATGGGCTACGCCGGATAGTTGAACCTCGGATTGAGGAGGAACAGTGTGGTTTTTGTCCTGGTCGTGGAACTGTGAACCAGCTCTATACTATCGGCAGGGTCCTTGAGGGTGCATGGGAGTTTGCCCAACCAGTCTACATGTGCTTTGTGGACTTGGAGAAGGCATTCGACCGTGTCCCTCGGGAAGTCCTGTGGGTAGTGCTCAGAGAGTATGGGGTATCGGACTGTCTGATTGTGGCGGTCCGCTCCTGTACGATCAGTGTCAGAGCTTGGTCCGCATTACCGGCAGTAAGTCGGACCCGTTTCCAGTGAGGGTTGGACTCCGCCAAGGCTGCCCTTTGTCACCGATTCTGTTCATAACTTTTATGGACAGAATTTCTAGGCGCAGTCAGGGCGTTGAGGGGATCTGGTTTGGTGGCTGCAGGATTAGGTCTCTGCTATTTGCAGATGATGTGGTCCTGATGGCTTCATCTGGCCAGGATCTTCAGCTCTCACTGGATCGGTTCACAGCCGAGTGTGAAGCGACTGGGATGGGAATCAGCACCTCCAAGTCCGAGTCCATGGTTCTCGCCCGGAAAAGGGTGGAGTGCCATCTCCGGGTTGGGGAGGAGATCTTTCCCCAAGTGGAGGAGCTCAAGTACCTCGGAGTCTTGTTCACGAGTGAGGGAAGAGTGGATCGTGAGATCGACAGGCGGATCGGTGCGGCGTCTTCAGTAACGCGGACGCTGTATCGATCCATTGTGGTGAAGAAGGAGCTGAGCCGGAAGGCAAAGCTCTCAATTTACCAGTCGATCTACGTTCCCATCCTCACCTATGGTCATGAGCTTTGGGTCATGACCAAAAGGACAAGATCACGGGTACAAGCGGCCTAAATGAGCTTCCTCCTCCGGGTGGCGGGGCTCTCCCTTAGACATAGGGTGAGAAGCTCTGTCATCCGGGAGGAGCTCAAAGTAAAGGCGCTGCTCCTCCACATCGAGAGGAGCCAGATGAGGTGGTTCGGGCATCTGGTCAGGATGCCACCCGAACACCGGGCACGTCCGACCGGTAGGAGGCCACGGGGAAGACCCAGGACACGTTGGGAAGACTATGTCTCCCGGCTGGCCTGGGAACGCCTCGGGATCCCCCGGGGGGAGCTGGACGAAGTGGCTGGGGAGAGGGAAGTCTGGGCTTCCCTGCTTAGGCTGCTGCACCCGCGACCCGACCTCGGATAAGCGGAAGAAGATGGATGGATAGATGGATATATATATATATATATTATTATTTTTTATGTTTTCACCACAGGCTGTGCTTCTAGCATACTCCTAATACGTTTTTCTTATTGTTCTTTTTGTCTTTATTATCATTAAGAAGTGTCACCAGGACGTCCCCTGGCCCTAACACTCCATGAAGGACATTTACGGTCATTGACTTCCGTCTTACATGGACATTCACATGGACATTGTTAACATCCATATTATCAACCTTCCTGTTTGGTCCTTGTGTGCCAGCTGTTTGATGGCAAATGTTTTTGAAGAAACCGCAAATTTTCTGTTTTGCACATTTTACATTGATCAGAATTTATTTTATTTAAGTATGACGTTTCGAGCAAGCGCTCTTTTCCACACTGCTGTGGCGGTGTGTGCAGACCTTTTTGTTGTTCTTGTAAGTGTTCCTTTTTTGATCCAGCACCCATCCCAATTGGGTTTTTTGATTTTTTCCCCCTCTGTTTTGCACATTTTGAAAAAATAAATGTATGGTTGAAGAATACAATTTTCTTGTGATTATGGTATGAATAGGACTTACAGTAAGTGCAACAGTGGTCTAGTGCAGGTGTAAAGTTCATTTTTCTAAGCATTTTGGCATTTTTAAAGCATTTTCTAAGCATTTAAATAGGGGACACCCAAATTTTATAAGTGACACCAAAATGTTCCGACTGCCTGCGAGATGTCCCTTATTTCAAAGTCTGGGTGTTGGCAACCCTAATGGTTTGAAAAAGGCATTTGGTCGCTGATGCACTTATTGAGTGATAAAAGTATTATAATATTTTAAGATTTCATTAAGTACGACCTGCAAATAGACGAAAATATTTTATAAAAACTATAGAGGTTTTCGTTCAAAATATTCTAAATACAGCATGTAATGTTTTTCAGAACTCTTTTCTAAACTTTCTGGGCTTTTGGTGGATGGACACAATATTACAGATTTGAAACTCTGAAATTAGACAATTTTCTAATATTTCTTATTTGCTGTATTTTCTCTGGAACAAAACCAACAAAAAATACTCATAACTTGAAAGTTTCCATTCTTCCAAAGGCAAAAGAGTTCATAAACCCCCCCCCCCCCCCCCCCCCAAAAAAAAAAAAACCCAGAATTGACCACTTAAAATAATTTCAGGATGTTGTTTTGCAATTGAAGACAACACTTGTTCTTTCTGTGATAGGGAAACAAAATAAACCGTTTATTTTATGAATGGATGCAAAGTAAATCTCTGTGGGATGACGTACAATATTGGCTTTTGCCTGACACTCCAAACTTGTTTTCTGAAATTGTTTTGGGGATGTTAAAAAAAAAAAAACTTACAAAATGTTTAAAACACAATAATGACATTTTTTATTTTATCCACAAATGTATGTTTGTAAAAACAAAACCATCCTTCCACAAACAATTCAGTCATTTTATCTCACTTTTTTTCTACCCAATTTTATGTCTGGGGACATACATATAAAACTATCACAACACAATCATCGAATTACAAAAGAGAGTAATAAAGATAATTGATAAAATGGATTATAGAGACCCAACAAATAATTCATAAAGTCACACAATTTAAAATTGTATAAAAGACAACTGTTCAAATGATGTATAAAGTAAATAATAATATGCTTCCTGAAGTGGTCCAGAAGATGTTTCAGATGTGAACCAGTACATATGTATATCATATAAAGGTGCTAATCTATGGGATCATTAACAATTTCAAATAATATGTAACACTTCAGGGCAGCACGGTGGAAGAGGGGTTAGTGCATCTGCCTCACAATACGAAGGTCTGGGGTTCGATCCTGCGCTCGGGATCTTTCTGTGTGGAGTTTGCATGCTCTCCCCGTGACTGCGTGGGTTCCCTCCGGGTACTCCGGCTTCCTCCCACCTCCAAAGACATGCACCTGGGGATAGGTTGATTGGCAACACTAAATTGGCCCTAGTATGTGAATGTGAGTGTCAATGTTGTCTGTCTATCTGTGTTGGCCCTGCGACGAGGTGGCGACTTGTACAGGGTGTACCCCGCCTACCGCCTGAATGCAGCTGAGATAGGCTCCAGCGACCCCCCGCGACCCCAAAAGGGACAAGCGGTAGAAAATGGATGGATGGATGTAACACTTCAATATTTCAAACACCTATAAAAAACACAGTCATGAACAAGTCTAAAATTGTATGATGAATATATATACACATAAAATGTTCATTGAATGTAAAATATGTATTGTACGGTTTAGTCTCTCCTTTTCAGTCAAATTGTTCTGTTCAATTTTTAATAAAAGTACACAATGTTGCATATTAATGCATGTACTTGACTGAAAAAAGCACTAATATAAAATATCTAATCTATAAATGTAGAAGCATATTAAAAAGATTGTTACACAAACAACAATGTCACACATGTTATATGTGCTGATGTTGTTAGAAAGTCAAAATTAAAGTCTTGACAGTTTATTTCAAATCCTGCAGTTTCATTTGCTGCTGCTGTTCTCACCAGCACACTTGTGTTTCTTACACTGGTACTTAGAAGAGAATCTTTCACCACACACACTGCAACTCACCACTTTCTCTCCTGGGTGTGTTCTCATGTGTGCTACAAGGTTTGATCGTCCACAAAAGCTTCTGTTGCAAATTGAACAGGAATGTGATTGTTCACCAGTGTGTGTTCTAGTGTGTACTTTCAAACACTGATTTTGTGTAAAACCTTTACCACAGATTGAACAGGAAAACGTTTTTTTGCCAGTGTGTGTTCTCTTGTGTGTTTTCATATTGACACTATTTGTAAAACCCTTACCACAGACTCAACCGGAAAAAGGTTTTTCGCCGGTGTGCGTTCTCATGTGTACTTTCAATTTGCCACTTTCTGCAAAACCTTTACCACAGATTGAACAAGAAAAAGGTTTTTCACCAGTGTGTGTTCTAATGTGTACTTTCAAAGTGTCATTTTGTACAAAACCCTTACCGCAGATTCTACAGGAAAAGGGTTTTTCACCAGTGTGTCTTCTCATGTGCACTTTCAAATTGCCACTTTCTACGAAACCTTTACCACAGATTGAACAGGAAAAAGGTTTTTCACCAGTGTGTGTTCTCATGTGTACTTTCAAATTGGCACTTTCTACAAAACCTTTACTACAGATTGAACAGATAAAAGATTTTTCTCTAGTGTGTCTTGTTCTGTGTTTTTTCAAATATACACTGTGTGCAAAACCTTGACCACAGATTGAACAGATAAAAGGTTTTTCACCAGTGTGTGTTCTCATGTGTACTTTCAAACTGCCACTTTCTACAAAACCTTTACTACAGATTGAACAGATAAAAGATTTTTCTCTAGTGTGTCTTGTTCTGTGTTTTTTCAAATATAAACTGTGTGCAAAACCTTGACCACAGATTGAACAGATAAAAGGTTTTTCACCAGTGTGTGTTCTCATGTGTACTTTCAAATATCGATTTGCTGCAAAACCTTTACCACATATTGAACAGATAAAAGGTTTTTCTCCGGTGTGTGTTCTCAAGTGTATTTTCAGAAGACTATGGTATTTAAAGGTTTTGTCACAGTGAGAACATTTGAAGTGAGTGTTGTCAGTGTGACATGTCTTATCATCTTTAGAGTCTTCATCATCAGTGTCAGGAGAGTGTGACGTTGTGTCCTCACTATCTGATAGTGGAGCTAAGAGCTTGTCTGCTTGTGATCCTCCACAGTGGTCTCCATCAGCTTCTGTTGTCATGTGTTGTGTTGAGCTGCTGCTTGGAGGCTCCGCCTCTCTCTTCTCCTCACTTTCACCTTTGACCTCATCATCTTCACTCTTCACAGGGACACCAGTCACTGGCAACTCCACCAGTCCTTCTAGAAGATCTCCCTCATGACTGATGCTGTGTTCCTCCTCTTCCTCTTTAACGTGGGGGGTCAGTGAGTCTTCCTCTTCCTTTTTACAGGGAATGGTCTGTGTCAAAGAGGAAAAGGAGACACCAGAGGGTCTGTGGCGCCTGGTCTTCCTCTTTGATGGATCCTCCTTCACCATCCTGAAACTACTCTCCCGTTTTTCAGGCAGAAGTTGTTCTTCACAGACGTCTGCAGGACACAAAATGACAGACACACTTGACAAATGTCCAAATTTGCTCAGTCACATGAGGCATTCTGTATATTTACATGTACTTAAAAAAAACAAGTTATTATATGAATTGGCCTGAAAACAAACACACTGCTCTTTACAGCATTTAAGATGGCGGCGAGCACAATTGCAGCGGCTCATGGCTCCCCTCTTCAGTGCTATTCTTTATTGTTTTCCTACATTTGGGAACCCATCATTCATTCACACCTGGTGGTGGTAAGCTACATTTGTAGCCACAGCTGCCCTGGGGTAGACTGACGGAAGCGAGGCTGCCAGTTTGCGCCTACGGCCCCTCCGACCACCACCTATCATTCATTCATCATTCATTCACCAGTGTGAGCGGCACCAGGGGCAAGGGTGAAGTCAACGGCAGCGATTTGGATGTCAAGAGGCGGGGAGCGAACCTGCAACCCTCAGGTTTCTGGCACAGCTGCTCTACCCACTACGCCATGCCGACCCTGATCACGGGGAGAAGACGCTGTCGAAGGTGAACCACGTAAATAAGATTGCCCACAAAACGGAACATCCTGAATCGACTGTCAGAAAGCAACTTGAAGATGATCTGTAAAACATCATCTATGCAACATTTAGACCGAAGAACCACCATTACATGTTATGTAGACCACAAGGAAGTCTTTTTCATTTAGAAAAAAAAATCATAATATGACCCTTTTAATGCGCCCTATAATCCGGTGGGCCTTTTGTATGAAATTAGACCTGAATAGACCCGCTCATCGACAGTGCGCCTTATAATCTGGTGCGCCCTATGGCCCAGAAAATACGTAAAGTGTACTGTGGAATAAACATGCTCAGGTGCTGAGAGCGATAAACAGAGTGAGACCTCTTAGTCCAGTTTAAAATCCAAAGACCAAGAAGGAAACACACTGACATAGCAATTTATTGATGACGGTAAGAATTAAATTATTAGGTTTATTTTCATTTATATCGGTTCCGGCTTACGATTACATGAATATTTTAATACCTCTGGACATCGTATTTAATTATTTTTGATACCATTTAAGACCTTTCTTTAATGACCCACAGAAACCCTGCGAAAGCTCTTCAATTTAAACAAATGTGGACCGATCGATACAAAAATCGACAGTAACAATACCAAGTATGTCAATATAAGGTCGATACAGTGTTTGATCGATATTTTGTATTATATATATTCTGTTGATTTTGTTGTTGTTTATGCCTGGTTCACACCAACGGCGCTTGCCGCGCTTTAAAGCGGCGAGCAAAGCGCCGTCATTTTTGTAAATTTTTCCACGAATATCCCGATCTCCGAAGTAATGTTATGCTTTGATACGCTCTGATACGCTCTGATACGAATTAGTTGCCGCTTTGGGGGGACGAGTTCTTTCCCGCTTTGTTACCGTTCCTCACGATTTGATGCCGCTTTGATACGCTTTAAATCACGCTTTGATACGTTTTATTACGCTTTATTGAACTTTATTACGCTTTGATGCGATCCTGACGCTTTAAATCAGGCTCTGACACGATTATCAAGCTCTGTTGTGCATTGTTACGCTCTGTTACGCATTGGAATTATAGAGGTCGCCGATGTCACTCCAGCGGTATATAAAGATGCAGCATATGCACAAAATCATTGCATCTTTGGCTCCCGAACAGGATGGCAGAGCAACAAGATCAAGAAGTTCTAGGTGTACCAGATCATGATCTATCTCCCTTTTGTATAACTACATCTTAACCCTTGAGGCGGAGGAGAGGGAGGAAGAACAGCAAAGAAAAGGGGAGGTTGACCGATGAGCAGGAGGGAGAACACCGTTTATCCGGAACTGCTGGACCAGGCCATGGCTGACTGAAGAAAGAAGACAGCATTATGGTCATTACACTACCCTCCTGGATACACAACTCAGATTAGAAGACCCTGCTGCCTTCAAAAACTTCACCAGATTGACCCCTGAGTTGTTCGATGAGATCCTGGAGAGAGTGGCACCAGTCATCCAGAAGCAAGAGACTAACTACAGGCCCACGCTGTCAGCTGGCCTCAAGCTGGCAATCACCTTGAGACATCTGGCCACTAGAGACAGCTACAAGTCACAGGCATATGGATTCAGATGTGGTATCTCCACCATATCAGAGCTGATTCTAGAAGTGTGCACGGCCATTATAGAGGCATATAAAGATGAAGTCTTCAACCCACCTACAACCCCTGAGGCATGGAGAAACCTTGCCGACCAGTTTGAAAATAGGTGGAATGTCCCCCATGCAGTTGGTGCCTTGGATGGAAAGCACATAGCCATCAAGAAGCCAGCAAACACAGGCAGTCTCTACCACAACTACAAGGGTTTCTTCTCCATACCATTGCTGGCCCTTGTAGATGCAGAATACAAGTTCATCTGGATTGAGCTTGGAGGTAAAGGACACATGTCTGACTCCCAGATATTCACAGACTCTGAGCTCTTTGAATGCCTAGAAGATGGGTCCATAGGGCTGCCACCACAATGCCCTCTCCCTGGGGAAACAGAGCCAGATATTCCATACTTCATCCTGGGCGATGATGCATTTGCCCTGAAGAGCTACATGATGAAGCCATACAGTAGAAGAGGGATGACAGATGAGCAGAGAATCTGCAACTACAGGATCTCAAGGGGTAGAAGAGTGGTGGAGAATGCCTTTGGCATACTGGCCAACAGGTTCAGGTGCCTGCTGAGAACACTGGAACAGAAGGTAGAGAATGTCAGAAAGTTGGTGGAGACTGCTGTGGTGCTGCACAACCTGCAGAGGCAGAGGGTGGTGATGGCAGCAAATGAGGTGGACCACGAGGATGAAGAGGACAACTTCATACCAGGGGCCTGGAGACAGGGACCTCACTGGGAAGATGTTCCACAGCCACCTGCAAGGGGAAACCAGGCCACTGTGGATGCCAGACAGCAGAGAGAACATCTAAGAGAATACTTTGTCTCTCCAATGGGTGCTGTTGAATGGCAGCAAAGAATGGCTGGTGTTGTACTTCCAGCTGCAGTTGAAGAGAGGACTGAGTCCGATGCTGATTATGAAAATGAAGTCTGAAGATGAAGACTAATGTGTCATGAACATTATGAACATTAATTTGTAATATTGACTTTGAAATGTGATATTGTTATGTAATTATGTGCAATTTGGAAGATGCTGTGATTATTATTTTGTGAATTTGATGAATGAATTGCGTGCGCACACATAATATAATAAAAAAGAGAAATATGACAAAAAAAATAAGAAAAAAAATGAGGAAAAAAAAGGAAATAAGAAAATAAGAAAAAAATAAGAAAAAAATGTGAAAAACTCAGTATACTAAGTTTTCCACACATTTTTTATATTCATTTATTTTTTCAATTTCTCTTTTTTTTCCGTTATATTATGTTTTATATCTTCATTTCTTTTATTTCTTTGTCATCTTAATAAATATCTATCTTTCATTTCTTATGCTAGTTGACAATAATAAAAGGCATTTCTTTTAAACGTAACATATTCTCTTTATTATTAAGGAAGATGTTATCAACATGTACAGCAAGCAACAAACTTGACCAAACAAAAAAGCACAAATAGTATCACTGTTCACCAATCAGGTTACATAATGTGGGGTTCATATGACAAAGGGTACATTATGTTGTATGAGATGATACAAGAGAGTGGATCAACATTGTCCACAAAGTAGAAAGTTAAGAACCATTTTTGTTTACATTTTCATACAGAAAAATTATAGACAGTAATGTCAAACTGTAACATCAAACAGCAAACTAACAGAAGTACAGAAACAATGATCATCGTATAAAAAAGGCAATGATGCAAAAGAGAATGGATTTGTAATCCTGTGTTGGTTTTACATAAAGTTTCAATGTCACTAGTCAATATCACAGTCACTTCCTATTTGTAGTTGTAGGATCATCTCCAGGTGGAGGTGGCTGATTTTCAACACGCTTCACAGGAGATGATGGCACGGTGTTTATCCCTGCAGTGGTCATGGCGGGGTGTTGACAAAGTCACTGAGGTTCAGGTCGCTGCTCTTGTCTGCTTGGGGTGTGCTACTGGCCCCCGTGTCCAGGTCAAGGATGGTGGGGGAGGTCATGGGTGATGTTATTGCTGTCTGTGAAGTGGATGGCTGTGGGTACAGGGCAGGGTACTGGCTGTGCATATACCGTGGGTCTTGTGAGCCCCAGACACTGGTGGACTGTTGACCTGGCATCGGCTGGGTTGACCACTGTGATGGTGGAGGCTGCCACTGGGGACTCTGGGACACCATTCTGGGGGGGTACTGCCTGCTGGTGGAGCTTGGTAGGTACTGAAGTGGTGGCTGCATTGGCTGGATTGGGGCGACCTGTTGCTGCTGCTGCTGCTGCATCTCCTGGCGCTCTTCAGCCTGCCTCTGTCCCTCGTGCAAGACTGACATCAGCTTCATCTGTGTGGCCCTCTTGATGTCCCCAGGAAGCTGTGCCAGACCCTCATCTATATGTCTGGCAAAGGTGGAGGGACCACCTCTCTTGCCAGACATAAAGTCCAGGAGAGTTCGCTTGAGGTCGACACTCTCTGTGGAGACTCTCCCAGACTCAACGGTCGACTGTGAGTCTGACCCAGAGTCAGACTGGATGCTGATGAGTGTTGGTGGGGGTAGTGCTGGCCCAGTAGCTGTGGCTGTTGCTGCTGCTGGTGTTGCGCTCCCACCACAGATGCTCACCACGTTCCGACGTTCCACACTTTCGATGTGGTCTTTCAGGAAGGAGAACTGCTCCCACACCCACTTGTCCGTGGCAGACAAGTCCTCTTCTCTTTCCGCACCGTCGCCGAACTTGCCCAGAATCCTCTTGAGCCGGCTCATCTGGGTCCGGTTCGACTTGTAGAAGGTTGTGAGTGCTTGCACCGCAACACCCATCTCAGCAGCCTTGTCCTCCCATAGCTTGTCTTTGGTGTGTGTGTCCTTGTACTCAGTCATTCGCTTGGCATACAAGGCGGGATGAGCTTTCAGCCAGTCAATGACCTCTTCTTTCTGTGGATCGGTCAGTGTGGTGTAATAATACGGTTTGTAGTTACGTTTCTTGCGGGCAGGTGTGATGGTTGGCATCTCAGGCTCTGTCTTTGGCTCTGGCGTTGGTGTAAAAAATGAAGACTTTAAGGGCATAAACCAAATGATTTAATTCAGAGCCATATTTAAGTATTCAATTGATATTCTAACACCACCATCCTGTGTTTTTGTCTGATAATGATTGCGAACAAAAAATGCCTCATTGAATGATCTTGAAAAATGTAAATATCAGTATCCGCATTGGTATGACCGATACTGCCCCTGTAACTACTTGGTGCTGGATCGATACCTACAGAACTTAAGTATCAAACAACAAAACAAGTGCTTATTACATTTTAACAAAAGAGAAGAATAAGTGATTATTACATTTGAACAGAAGTGTAGATAGAAACACGTTACAACAGAAAGTTCCTAAATAAAAATATTGTTCATGGAATTATTGAGACATTTCTAGGATGTATTTACGATTTTTACGAGATATTGATAGAATTTTATACATTCTGAGGCCAGCGTGGCTTGGTTGGAAGAGCGGCCGTGCCAGCAACTCGACAGTTCCAGGTTCGATCCTAGTCACTGCCGTTGTGTCCTTGGGCAAGGTACTTTACCCACCTGCTCCCAGTGCCACCCACACTGGTTTTAATGTAACTTAGATAATGGGTTTCACTATGTAAAGCGCTCTGAGTCACTAGAGAAAATCGCTAAATAAATATACTTCACTTCACTTAAAAGGAAACCGCACTTCTTTTTTTTTTTTTGCCTATCAAGATCACATATTTTTCTTTTTATGCATTCTAAATAGTAAATAAATGCGATCAAAATCTGTTTACAATAGAGGCTATTAGTCGCACTATTCTGCCTACAAAGAACTTAAAAGCATCCAAACACCTCCATTATGGTTTTATGTACATGCAGTAGGTATATATGTCATTGAGTAACAGGTGCATTTTTAAAAACATGTATTATTTACGTTTTTTTGCTCATAAGCGCATTAATTTCAAAAACACATCACGACGTTCGCTTTTTTTTAAAAACATCACTGAATACCGTAATTTCCGGACTATAAGCCGCTACTTTTTCCCCTCGTTCTGGTCCCTGCGGCTTATACAACGGTGCGGCTTATTTACGGCCTGTTCTTCTCCGACACCGACGAAGAGGATTTCGGTGGTTTTAGTACGCAGGAGGAAGACGATGACACAATGATTAAAGACTGACTTTTCATATACCGGTAGGCTGGTTATTTTGATAACGTACAGGCGAGCACTTTGTATTACTTTGCACCGTTGTATTATTTGTAATCTGCACGAATGCTGTTCGCCATGTCAAAGATGTGAAAGTTTGATTGAATGATTGAAAGATTTATAGTTAACAAATGGGACGCTTTGCGTTCCCAAACAGTCATCTCTGTCCCGACAATCCCCTCCGTGGTAGCAGGAACCCCTATATACTACGGTAATTACACATCAAAACCTTGCGGCTTATAGTCGGGTGCGGCTTATATATGGAGCAATCTGTATTTTCCCCTAAATTTAGCTGGTGCGGCTTATAGTCCGTAAATTACGGTAGTACACACTGCAGACTTCATGAGAGCCAATAATAATAATAAAACATTTACTGCACAAGGTCTGCTGTCACTATGACACAGACTGATAAAATCTAGTTATATTCCTGTTTAGATAAAGAATGACTCATAATCATCGCACGGAAAAGGGGGATAAAGCCAAGCGTTCTTTTGTGTCTAAATTGGCTGTCAAATGGTACCAACTTGTCAGAGTACGTCCTCATCCTTCTACTATCCAGGTGAGAGACACGATTCATGATCTGGAATAATCTTTCACCAGCACCGAGGCGAGGAAGGAGCTCACCAGCCGGGGATGTCAACATAGACACACAAGCTATAAATAGTTTGTCTGTGTTAGCACTTATAATAACAATATCACTAATACTTGCTTGGTATTCAAGCCATGAAATGCAAATGGAGTATTGTTGGCGCTTTTTGGATGGTTATAGAGGACCTCCCATTGGCTCCATTGCAAGTGGACTTTTATTTACACTTATGAGTTAGAATGTGATTTTAAAAGATATATATATATATATATATATCGTCATGTCTTTTATAATGATTGTGAACGATAGAAAAAATTCCCCCAAAAAGTGCAGTTCCCCTCTAAATTCCAGTGATTAGATTTAAGACTTGAAGTCTATGAGCATGAAGTGATGAAGCCTACTTGGATGAGAGGACAAACGTCTTCTAAGACAAAGTGAACAGTCCAGTTGTGATGGATTGAATGCCCTGAGAATAAAATGATATGTGGATGTTGTGCTTACTTGGACTGTGATGAAGCTGTGAGGACTCAGGTGGTTTGTCTTCATGCTCTTCAGTCTTCACAGAGACAACAGTCAGTGGAAACTTGGTGACATCATCCTCCTCCTGCCCTAGAAGACACTCTCCCTCCTGAGTGATCCAACCTTCCTCCTCTTCCTCTTTAATGTGGGGGGGCTGTGGATGATCCTTTTCCTCTTTAATGTGGGGGGGCTGTGGATCCCCCTCTTCCTCTTTAATGTGGGGGGGCTGCTGGACATCTGTTGGGTAAATAAGTAAATAAGATAAAGAGAGAAGAGAAATAGTTTTGGACTGACACTGTTAACACAATGACATTATTTGTGTTCCTTTGTGTGTTGTGTTAAAAGTGTGTAGGAAAACAACCAATAAAAACACAGGAAATACCTCCTTTTTTCCTAAAATTAATTCAAAAGTGGTACAGTGAGTACAAAAACAGACTTGGAAATTTGATGGGGGGGGATTTTTTTCAAATTTCCAAGTACGAGGCAGCATTGATTGAGGCATTCTTAACTTTACACTCACTGTGTAACTATTTTATTTTGTATATGGTCTATGACACCTAAAATGTATCTGTAAATTTAACCACGATCTTGTAATGACATAGTAATTACCATAACTTCAATATCATGGAAATAAAAAAAATCTTAATTCCGAAATCAATTAAAAAACATTCATGGTATGTTTTTGTCATCCTGCAAAATACTTTTTTGGGGTCATTTTGTTGGCTGGGCCAAAAGGAACTTTTACCAAAACATGTTATTATGTGGTGTTTTATGGAGTATCTCCATCAACAATTCCTCTTTAGGAATTGGAGACCATCTACGACACGCTGAAGGAAAGTCAGTCACCTTTATGTTCTTTTAATAAATCAAGTGTTGACTACTTTGGTTACTGAAAATAAATGTTTACTTTTACTTATTGTTGCATGTAGGTCAGAATCAGGAAATGAAATTATAACTTTAATTAGATTTGATTACAGGATAAAATATTTTTGGTGAGTGTGTGAGTTTTGTGTAAATATGTTGATACAGGTTTACATCTTCTAGGGGACTGGAACACAGATATGTCCCAAAAGGATGCACCCATTTTTAAAACCTTCACTAAGCTGTGCCACCAACATTGCCTCACTTAGCTCATTAAGCAAACTACCAGGGTGAGTGAGTCCTTCTAAACCTTCATAGACCTCGTTGTTACTTCTGACCAGTCTAAGATCACCACAAGTGGAAATACTGTACGCAGCTTAAGTGATCATTCCATGATTTTCTGTACCCGTAAAGAACATAGAACCGAGGCTGACGGCCAAAAAACAAGCAAAGCTACAATCCTCAAGACCTAGACTAGCAAGGCTTTCAATGACAAACTGGCAAATTAAGACTTGCCTGGTACTTGCAAGTACACAGGTCTTTGGGTCAATTCCTAACCTCAGAAAAGTAGATAACTTCACAGTCAAAGTGGGTGACAATATTATAACAAACAAAACTGAGATTACCTATCTTGGCTGCATCGTAGAGACTAATCTCTCCAGTGAAAAAATGACTGCTATCAATTATCATTCATTGTGTTGTTTTCTATCTTAATTATTAATATTACTTATATTAGTCACTCAATGTTATGTTTTTATTAACTTATTAATTGTATTTCTTAAATATATTTTGTCATGTTTCATACAATTTTTTGAGATGACGTTAATTTTGAGTTTGAGTTTATTTGGAACATGCATGCATACAACATGATACATCACACATGCGTGCATACAACATGATGCATCACACATGCATGCATACAACATGATACATCACACATGCATGCATACAACATGATACATCACACATGCGTGCATACAACATGATACATCACACATGCATGCATACAACATGATACATCACACATGCATGCATACAACATGATACATCACACATGCGTGCATACAACATGATGCATCACACATGCATGCATACAACATGATACATCACACATGCATGCATACAACATGATGCATCACACATGCATGCATACAACATAATACATCACACATGCATGCATACAACATGATGCATCACACATGCATGCATACAACATAATACATCACACATGCATGCATACAACATGATACATCACACATGCATGCATACAACATGATGCATCACACATGCATGCATACAACATAGTACATCACACATGCATGCATACAACATGATACATCACACATGCATGTATACAACATGATGCATCACACATGCATGCACACAACATGAGGCATCACACATGCATGCATACAACATGATACATCACACATGCATGCATACAACATGATACATCACACATGCATGCATACAACATGATACATCACACATGCATGCATACAACATGATACATCACACATGCATGCATACAACATGATACATCACACATGCATGCATACAACATGATACATCACACATGCGTGCATACAACATGATACATCACACATGCGTGCATACAACATGATGCATCACACATGCATGCATACAACATGATACATCACACATGCATGCATACAACATGATACATCACACATGCATGCATACAACATGATACATCACACATGCATGCATACAACATGATACATCACACATGCATGCATACAACATGATACATCACACATGCATGCATACAACATGCATACAACATGATACATCACACATGCATGCATACAACATGCATACAACATGATACATCACACATGCATGCATACAACATGATACATCACACATGAATGCATACAACATGAAAGATCACAATTTCCAGTTCCTCTATTCAACATGTTGGAAAAGGAGTAGGAAGAAGCAGAGTTTATTTAATCCTACCCCTTTTCCTTTACATAGCAGTTGCAAAAACTTTTGCTCACTTCCTGTTGTCAATTTATTCACAATATACTACATAAATAATAACGTTAAAAATAAAAAAATAATAATGAGTGAAGTAAGTTATATTTCATATGGTGAGATGAATAAGATTATCTAGGAAATGAATGGATGAATGAAATAAATTCAGAATGTTCATCATGGTTCTTCTTACTTCCTACGCAGTGGCCTTGTGGTTAGAGTGCCCGCCCTGAGATGGGTAGGTCGTGAGTTCAAACCCCGGCCGAGTCATACCAAAGACTATAAAAATGGGAGCCATTACCTCCCTGCTTGGCACTCAGCATCAAGGGTTGAAATTGGGGATTAAACCACCCAAAATGACTCCATAGTGCAGCCACCGCTCCTGCTCACTGCTCCCCTCACCTCCCAGGGGGTGAACAAGGGTGATAGGTCAAATGCAGAGAATAATTTCACCACACCTAGTGTGTGTGTGTGACAATCATTGGTACTTTAACTTTTTCTTCTTCTTTGTACTTTGTAAACACTTTAAGTGTGAAGAGTTTCTTGAAGTGGATCATATTAGTACAACATTGATTTCTTTGCTTATTCCATTCCATCATTTAATTCCACATACTGATATACTAAAGGTCTTAAGTGTTGTACGTGCGTACAAATGTTTTAAATTACATGTTCCTCTAAGATTATATTTCTCCTCTTTTGTTGAGAAGAATTGTTGTATATTCTTGGCTAGCAGGTTATAGTTTGCTTTGTGTATCATTTTAGCTGTTTGCAAATTCACTATGTTGTGGAATTTCAGTATTTTAGATTCAATGATTAAAGGGTTTGAATGTTCTTTATATCCAACATTATGTATTATTAGAACTGATCTTTTTTGTAACACAGTTAATGAATGAAGTGTACTTTTGTAGTTATTTCCCAATTTTTCTGCCCAATAACTCAGATATGTAACCCTAGCAAGCAGTAGAGAATATGAAGTGATTTTTGGTCTAGAACATGTTTTGCTTTATTCATTATTGACGTGTTTCTTGCTACTTTATGTTGTATAGTTTTTACATGAGATTTCCAGTTCATTTTATCATCAATCATTATACCTAGAAATTTGGTTTCATTTACTCTTTCAATTTGTATTCCATCTATTTGTATTTGTGTTTGACTTTCCCTTCTACTGTTACCAAATAGCATTATTTTAGTTTTACTGAGATTCAAAGATAGTCTGTTTTTGTCAAACTATCTTTTTAATGTGTTCATTTCTTCTGTTATTATTTGTATTATCTTCTGTGTTCTCTCCTGAACAAAACGCTGTTGTATCATCTGCAAATAATACTAACTTTAAATATTTTATAACTTTACAAATGTCATTTATATATAGATTGAACAATTTTGGTCCTAGTATTGATCCCTGGGGTACACCACAGGATGTATTTAGCGTTGTAGATGTGTGTTCGCCTAGCTTCACGTATTGTTTCCTGTTAGTTAAGTAACTTCTAATCCAGTTTAAGACTAACCCTCTGATGCCATATTGTTCTAGTTTTTTGATTAAAATATTGTGATTAATTGTGTCAAATGCTTTAGTTAGATCCAACAACACTGCTGCTGCACATTTTTTAACATCTATTGCATTGCTCATTTCTTCTATAATTTCAATTAAAGCCATCGAAGTTGAAATATTAGCTGTGTATCCATATTGGTTCTCAGCAATTATTCTATGTTTGTTTATGAACTCTCTAATCTGTTACTGAACAGTTTTTCAATGATTATAGAAAGTTATGGAAGTAAAGAAACTGGTCTATAATTTGTAAATTGGTGTTTGTCTCCAGTCTTGTAAATTGGTGCAACTTTCGATATTTTTATTTTGTTTGGGAATTTGCCTGTTTGAAATGATAGGTTACTAATATACATCAATGGTCCTGAGATCTCTTAAATAACCTCTTTTATCGTTTCCATATCAGTTACATTACAATCGATTTAAGTCTTAGATTTGCATTTTTTTCACAATTTTAACTATTTCCTACTGTGTCACATTATTGAGGAACATTGTGTTGGGATTTCTATCTATGGTGTCATTATAGTCCTCAACTGGGTCTGAAATCCTTTCCTCCAATTTTGGTCCAATATTTACAAAATAATTATTGAAACTTTCAACTACTTCCTTCATGTTGTCATTATTTTTGTTTCCGTCTGAGAAGTATTGGGGGTAATCCCTCTTAGTGCCATTTTTAATAATGCTATTGAGGATGCACCATGTTGCTCTCATATTGTTTTTGTTCCTGTCTAATAATTGACTGTAATATTATTTTCTACATGTTCGTAGTATGCTAGTTAGCTTGTTTTGATACTTTTTGTACTTATTTTCTGCCTCTGTAGTTATTTGTGTTATATATTTTCTATATAATGCATTCTTCTTACAAACATTTTTTAATCCTTTTGTCAACCATGGTTGATTGTTCTTTCTCTGCTTTCTACTGAGTTGTTTCCATGGACAATGTTTGTCATAAAGTATTATGATTGTGTTTAAGAAATGTTCATATGCTTCATCAACATCATTTTCATTGTACACATTGTCCCAATTTTGCTTTTCTAACTCATTTTTGAAAGCAATCATCCTCTTCTCTGTGCCTAGTCTTCGAAAAAAATGTTGTCTTCCATGTTCTTCTTCTTGTAGTTTCCATCATATATTGTAAAAACTGGCAGATGATCACTAACGTGGATTATAAGTAGACCACTTGTAGTGTTGTTATCAAAATCATTGGTAAAAATATGATCAATAAGCGTGGCACAGTGTCCGGTGATTCTGCTTGGCTTTGTGATTTTAGGATATAAACAGATGCTGTACATTGTATCAATGAAGTCATCAATGGACTTTTGCTTATTAAGGTTCAATAAGTCAATATTAAAGTCACCACATAAGACAATAATTTTTTGACCATTGTCCATGTAAGTTGCCTTGATCCAATCTTCAAATGTTTCTATACTTGACTTAGGTGATCTATATAAACAACTGATTAAAATGTGTTTGCTTTTTTCCTAACATATTTCAATGGTTATACATTCTAAGATATTATCTATAGCAAATGACGTGTTTTGTACCACGTTGTAAATCAGGTTCTTCATCACGTACACAGCTACTCCTCCTCCATTTTTGTTGCTTCTGTTGATGTAGTTTAGTTCATATCCTTCCAGATCAAAATCTATTCATTTTTTTATCATCGATCCATGTTTCTGTGACAGCGATCACTTTGAAGTGAAAAAGTGAATCATTGTTGTAATTTGCGTAAAGGCTTCTGCTATTAAAATGAATAATTGACCATTTGTTATCACACTTAATGTTGCTATTATATTGTTTGTCTGTACAATAAAAACAATTATTACTGATGTGTGAGAAAACATTTATATCTGGATCTATGTCACTTTCCAAATCTTGGTTTTTGTGATCTTTTTTGTTTTATTTTTCAGTTCCATATTTTTTTGTTCAACAATCTTTAGTTATTCTCCGGTGTGGACGACTCAAATGTGGCATTTTTCCTCAAATCCTCAGTGCTTTGTTTTTATTTTGAAATTGGCAGTGTGTGTGTGTGTGTGTGTGTGTGTTTTTCCTTCTCTTCTTATTTTGGGGGGCAAAACTAAGAAGAGAAAGTTGAAGATACCTCATTTTCCGCACTATAAGCCGCACCTAAGAACCACACATTTTCTCAAAAGCTGACAGTGCGGCTTATAACCTTATATATGGATTAATATGAATCATTTTCATAAAGTTTAGGTCTCGCAACTACGGTAAACAGCCGCCATCTTTTTTCCCCGTAGAAGAGGAAGCGCTTCTTCTTCTACGGTAAGCAACCGCCCCCATAGAAGAGGAAGCGCTTCTACCGCCAAGGTGAGCCCCCGCCCCCGTAGAAGAAGAAGCGCGTGGATATTACGTTTCATTTCATTTGTGTGTTTCTATAAAGACCACACAATGTCTCCTACTAAGAGACACGCATACAAGTTTCCACTGACTTTTGATATTCCTGTGAACCGCACTGTGGATACAACGGGAACACGTACGGTGAATATTCGCACCACAGGGAATGAGAAGTCGTCCTTCACTGTGGTTCTAGCTTGCCATGCTAACGGCCAGAAACTTCCACCCACGGTGATATTCAAAAGGAAGACCTTGCCAAAAGAGAACTTCCCAGCCGGCGGCGTCATAAAAGCTAACTCGAAGGGATGGATGGATGAAGAAAAGATGAGCGAGTGGTTGAGAGAAGTTTACGCGAAGAGACCGGGTGACTTTTTTCACGCAGCTCCGTCCCTGTTGATCTACGACTCCATGCGCGCCCACATCACAGATGGTGTCAAAAAACAAGTGAAGCACACCGAAGAAGAAGAATTCGAGGGATTCGTGGATGAGGAATAACTTCAGAAAGTGAGCTTTAAATGTTTATTTTGTGTGTTGTGTGACATTAATGTTCGAGCAACGTTGAGTTATTGATGTTGCTATTGCTCTGCACTATTTTGAGTGTTACTATTTTTGTGATTACACATTTGCACATTACATTTTGGGAGTGAACAGAGTTGTTAGAACGCTGGTTTGTAATATATTATTAAAGTTTGACTGACCTATCTGATTGTTTTTTTGACATTCCCTTTAGCGCAGCGTAGGTGCGGCTTATAACACGGGGCGGCTTATAGGTAAACAAAGTTTTGAAATATGCCATTCATTGAAGGTGCGGCTTATAACACATGGCGGCTTATGGTGCGGAAAATACGGTAACTCTATTTCAAGGTACCGTATTTTCCGGACCATAGGGTGCTCCGGATTATAAGGCGCACTGCTGATGAGCGGGTCTGGTCAGGTCTATTTTCATACAAAAGACGCATTAAAGGGGTCTTTTTATTTTTTCTAAATCGCTTCAGGATTTGCCGTTTTGTGGGCGGTCTTATTTACGTGGCCCTCCTTCGACAGCGTCTTCTGCCCGCCATCTTTGTTGTAGCGGTGTAGCGTGGAAGAAGTGTCAAAAGATGGAGCTAACTGTTTTAATGACATTCAGACTTTAATTAAATCAATTGCAATCGTGTGCACAATATATATTATTGGTTAATTATTTGTTGTTGCTTTACTTTTGTAGCTTTATGTACAAACCCCGTTTCCATATGAGTTGGGAAATTGTGTTAGATGTAAATATAAACGGAATACAATGATTTGCAAATCATTTTCAACCCATATTCAGTTGAATATGCTACAAAGACAACATATTTGATGTTCAAACTGATAAACTTTTTTTGTTGTTGCAAATAATCATTAACTTTAGAATTTGATGCCAGCAACACGTGACAAAGAAGTTGGGAAAGGTGGCAATAAATACTGATAAAGTTGAGGAATGCTCATCAAACACTTATTTGGTACATCCCACAGGTGAACAGGCAAATTGGGAACAGGTGGGTGCCATGATTGGGTATAAAAGTAGATTCCATGAAATGCTCAGTCATTCACAAACAAGGATGGGGCGAGGGTCACCACTTTGCGTGAGCAAATTGTTGAACAGTTTAAGAAAAACCTTTCTCAACCAGCTATTGCAAGAAATTTAGGGATTTCACCATCTACGGTCCGTAATATCATCAAAGGGTTCAGAGAATCTGGAGAAATCACTGCACGTAAGCAGCTAAGCCCGTGACCTTCCATCCCTCAGGCTGTACTGCATCAACAAGCGACATCAGTGTGTAAAGGATATCACCACATGGGCTCAGGAACACTTCAGAAACCCACTGTCAGTAACTACAATCCAAGATGGCAGCCATGTCTATTCTGTGTTCAGTGTGTTCTTACCTGAGGTCTGACTTTTTGTGTTTTTATGTATGAGATTTTCATTGTTTTTAGTCTGAATGAGTGGTACTCTGCAAGATAAACAAATTATCTGCAGAGTGGGATTTCTGGTGGATAGTTTCTCATCAAATGTCACTGGATTGCCATAGACTTTGGCCTACCTATAATCCACCTGTTCAGGTAGCAGTAGCAGACAGCTAGCACCCTCGGCCTGCCTGCTAACCTTCCACCATCGGCCTTCCACCATCGGCCTGCCTGCTGCTAACCTTCCATCCTCGGCCTGCTTGCTGCTAGCCATTCCACCATCGGCCTGCCTGCTGCTGGCCTTCCATCCATGTCTCTCATTCCACCATCGGCCTGCAACTATAAAATAACCTCGGCCTTATCTCAGTTGAAGATTTCTGTGACTTTGGACAAAACAAAATGGCTGCATACTATGGTAGTGTCCATTCATTCTTATTGTTTCCTTGTTTTGAGAGATCACGTCAACATTACTGCATCCTCCCCTATTATAAGCACTTACTTTCACAGATTAAAGACAGATTCAAAAGATGGTAACTTTAAGCGCAAATGTTTAGTTATATTATTGTTATTGCTCTCAGGAAATGTTGAGACTAATCCAGGCCCTGATACACCTACACAATGTTTTACACCTGCGGATTTTAAAACTAGATCTGGTCTTGGGATTATTCATATCAATGTTCGGAGTTTACTCCCTAAACTTGATATGATAAAGATCTGGATAAACTCAACAAATGCTGATATTGTAGTCTTATCTGAGACTTGGCTTAAACAATCTGTGCTTGATAAAGATATTTACATTCATGGCTATAATGTCTATCGTACTGACCGACAAAGAAAAGGTGGCGGAGTGGCCATATATATTAAGCAGAGGTTTGATGTTAAATTAGTGCTCTCTGAATCAGTAAGTAAAGAACTTGAACTGTTAGCACTTGAAATTGAATTAGCTAGAAATCACCACATTATGGTAGTGGGGTGTTATAGGCCTCCATCTGCCCCTAGTAATTCTCTATCTACTCTTGTGAAGCTTCTGTCTCAACTGAAATACAATGAAATAGTGATGGTTGGTGATCTGAACTGGGACTGGCTCACATCTGTGTCTGACTCTTTAAAAGCACAGTGTGAATCTCTAAATTTAACACAATTAATTAACTCAGCTACAAGACCTAATCCTAAATGCCCTCAAAAAGCTACACTCATTGACTTAATTCTAACAAATATGCCCTTTAAATTTGTTGCATCTGGTGTTTTCCCTAATGATGTGAGTGATCATTGTGTGATTGCAGTAGTGCGAGACACAAGGATTCCTAAAAGCAAGCCTCGTCTTATTGAAGAACGTAATATGAAATTATTTGAGATGCAAGCTTTTTTACATGACTTGCATCTTTTTAATTGGGATAGAATTGCTCTTTTTGATAATGTTGAACTGGGTTGGAAATATTTTCACGAAAACTTCTTGAGTATAGTGAACAAACATGCCCATTTTAGAAAATGTAGGGTTAAAGGTCGTGACAATCAGTGGTTTACATCGGACCTGTCAGATGTATTGCATGAGCGTAATGCTGCTTGGGCCAGGGCACGCAAATCAGGGTGAGAAGCGGATTGGTTGAATTTTAGACAATTAAGAAATCAATTTACTTCTCTCATTCGGAAAGTCAAATCAGAATTTTATTTCTCCACAACAACAGAAAACCTCAAACACCCAAAGAAGTTTTGGAAAATCATCAAATATTTGTCCGGCTGCTGTAATTCAGTCAATCTCCCACCTAGTATACTTGTTGATGGTGTCAGAGTAAGTGACAGAAGAGAAATGGGTAGTCGTTTTAATAATCATTTTATTTCCTCTGGTTTTCTCTACAATTCTGACAACTCTACTGAAGTTCCGCTAACTCCGGAAAGAACCGTTGAAAATACCCAGGTTTTTAACTTTACGCCCTTTACCACAACAGAGGTCATGAGGGCTCTAAAGCAACTTAAACCTAGAAAGCCAGCTGGCTCAGATAAGTTGGAGCCGATCTTTTTAAAGTTGGCATCTGAAATTATAGCTGAACCACTGACTCACATTTTTAACCTTACTCTAATTTCAAATGAAATCCCTTTGGATTGGAAATCTGCCCTTGTAATCCCCCTATTAAAAGGAGGTGACCCTAGTAATCTAAATAATTACAGACCGATCTCTAAACTCTCTGTTCTGGCAAAAGTGCTTGAATCCCTTATCAGTGAACAGATAAAAGACTTTTTGGACACCAACTTTATCCTGTCACCATTTCAGTCAGGTTTTTGCAGAAATCACAGTACTGTTACTGCTGCTATGAAGTTTATAAATGATGTAACTGAAGCTCTTGACAAGAAGCAGTGCTGTCTGTCCATCTTTATTGACTTTTCAAAGGCATTTGATACTGTTCATCATGTCATTTTAATCAAACGTCTTTCAGCTATTGGTTTTTCTCAGCAAGCAGTTGGATGGTTTGCAAATTACCTCACAAGTAGAACTCAGGCTGTTCAGATAGAAGGTTCCTCCTCGGACGTACTGCAAGTGAAAAAGTGTGTCTCTCAAGGTTCTGTGTTGGGCCCATTATTATTCACTATTTACATAAATAGTCTTGGACAGAATATTCCGAACTCAACTTTCCATTTCTATGCTGATGATACTGTCATATACTGTACAGCACCCACTCCTGCTGAGGCCTTTAAATATCTACAACATGCATTTGACAGAGTACAAGAACAACTTTGCTATCTTCAACTGGTTTTAAATGCAGAGAAAACAAAGTGTATGTTCTTTACCACATCAAAAACTGTAAGATCAGCACTGTGTGAGAACATTTTAACAAGAAATGGGCAACAAATTGTTAGTATGTGCTTTTAAATATTTAGGATTTTTAATTGATGACCACTTGAGTTTTAAGGAGCACATTCAGTATGTTGTAAAAAAACTGAAACTTTTACTGGGATTTTATTATAGAAACAAGTCTTGCTTTTCTTTTACTGTGAAACAGAAATTGGTGGAAACAACTTTCTTACCTGTTATTGACTATGGAGATGTGTTGTACATGAATGCTACTGCTGGTTGTCTCCACAAGCTGGATAGTGTGTACCACGGTGCACTGAGATTTATCACCAACTGCGCTCCCCTTACTCACCATTGCGTATTATACTCAATGGTTAACTGGACATCTTTATGTGCTCGACGCCTCAATCATTGGTATGTTTTCATCTACAAAACCATTCTGGGTATCACTCCATCTTATCTGTCTTGTCTTTTAACAAAGAAACAAGGAAGTCACAATCTTCGTTCAATGAATGTTCTGCAATTTGTCGTCCCCAAAGTAAGAACTGAACTGGGCAAGAAAGCATTTAGGTTTTCAGCAGCGAAGGCTTGGAATAACTTACAATCAAATATTAAACTTCAAACCCTTGTTACGTTGAATGAGTTTAAAGCTTCTGTGAAAGGACTGCAGTCTACCTTGTCTGTATGCACATGTGTTATGTGAGCAAGTTTTAATGTCGTAAATGTGATGTTTTATGTATTTGTTTACTGTTTTTAATGTAACCTTGCTGCTGCCCTCTTGGCCAGCTCTCCCTTGGAAAAGAGATCTTTGATCTCAATGGGATTTTACCTGGTTAAATAAAGGCTAATAATAATAAATAATGAACTACAGTTGGTCACTACATCTGTAAGTGCAAGTTAAAACTCTCCTATGCAAGGCGAAAACCGTTTATCAACAACACCCAGAAACGCTGTCGGCTTCGCTGGGCCTGAGCTCATCTAAGGTGGACTGATACAAAGTGGAAAAGTGTTCTGTGGTCTGACGAGTCCACATTTCAAATTGTTTTTGGAAACTGTGGACGTCGTGTCCTCCGGACCAAAGAGGAAAAGAACCATCCGGATTGTTATAGGCGCAAAATTGAAAAGCCAGCATGAGGGATGGTATGGGGGTGTATTAGTGCCCAAGACATGGGTAACTTACACATCTGTGAAGGCGCCATTAATGCTAAAAGGTACATACAGGTTTTGGAGCAACATATGTTGCCATCCAAGCAACGTTACCATGGACGCCCCTGCTTATTTCAGCAAGACAATGCCAAGCCACGTGTTACATCAACGTGGCTTCATAGTAAAAGAGTGCGGGTACTAGACTGGCCTGCCTGTAGTCCAGACCTGTCTCCCATTGAAAATGTGTGGCGCATTATGAAGCCTAAAATAGCACAACGGAGACCCCCGGACTGTTGAACAACTTAAGCTGTACATCAAGCAAGAATGGGAAAGAATTCCACCTGAGAAGCTTCAAAAATGTGTCTCCTCAGTTCCCTAACGTTTACCGAGTGTTGTTAAAAGGAAAGGCCATGTAACACAGTGGTGAACAAGCCCTTTCCCAACTACTTTGGCACGTGTTGCAGCCATGAAATTCTAAGTTAATTATTCTTTGCAAAAAAAATATTAAGTTTATGAGTTTGAACATCAAAAATATTGTCTTTGTAGTGCATTCAATTAAATATGGGTTGAAAAGGATTTGCAAATCATTGTATTCCGTTTATATTTACATCTAACACAATTTCCCAACTCATATGGAAACGGGGTTTGTAGAAATGGCACTGCTGGAGTGGCAGCTGGTTGCATCAGCTCTGCTCTTTTAATGTCCTTTGTGTTCTTTGATGTTTCCTCTTACACACATGTTTATGTGTGCTATGTCTATGAGGGTTCCCCCCCCCCCCCCCTTGGCCTCACTTTGGACCCCCTCCCCAGGGGCCCAGGCTTAGACGGAATATTTTATTTTTATATTACTCACTTAGTTTCTTGTAAGTAAAACGTGTGCGTGTCTTACATAGAGATAGTGAATGATTAGAACACTTTAAAAAGTGCAGTTCCCCTTAACATTAGAACATAGAACAAACATATATCATGTAACAAGAACATGAATGTGATGTGATTAAATCATCTTAATACTGCCCTGACGCCATGATTATGTTCAGGATTTCCCTTTTAAAGGGCAAAGTCCTCCCAGGTTATTTTGTCCCATTAACTATCTGTATAAAGTGATGAGACTAGAATTTAAGTTTAACAGTTTATTGTACAAATGGACTGGGATATGTAACTCATCTTTACGGGTAGTTAAATTCGACAGAACACGACAACCACGTGGTTGCAAGTACCAGACGGAATGCATCATCCTCACAAGACAACACAACTTCTTATACACAATATATTGAAGAAAAGTGTCAATAATGAAATATAAAGTTAGTAAAGATGTGAGAGTAATAAGTAAACAAACCTGTTCTGTGTAACACAACTTGAAGTTTCTTATAATAAACATCCAGCAGTTGATGTTGTCGCTCCTTCTCTTTTGTTGGACAAAGTTCCTCCTCATACTTTGCTATCGTTCTTTCGCACATTTTCACACAATCACAACACTTTACACTCACATTAGTTCCTTACTTAGCGATGTAAAGGTAACCTGCGCGTCTCGTTGTTAGCAGCTAACAAGCTAAGCTAACTAGCAAGCTAAGCTAGCTGCAAGTAGTGATGGGACCAAATGTGTGGAGTCATGGAGGGGGCGTGTCTTATTTCATTTAGGGGAGGGGCCGGAAATGATGACGTAATAAGCTCTTTCTCTCGAACAAAAAAAAATACTCATAACTTCTAGAACGTTTCCGTTCTTCCAAAAGCAAAGGAGTTCATTTAACAAAAAAAAGACGGAATTGACCACTTAAAATATTTTTTAGGATGTTGTTTTGCAATTGAAGACAACACTTGTTCGTTCTGTGATAGGGAAACAAAATAAACAGTTTATTTTATGAATGTATGCAAAGTAAATGTACAATATTGGCTTTTGCCTGACACTCCGAACTTTGATTGAAATTGTTGATATTGATATTTGGGGATGTTAAAAAAGAAAAATAAAGTAAACATTTTTTTAAACACAACAATGGGGATTTTTTTTTAATCCACAAATGTAAATTTGTAAAAAGAAAATCATCCTTCCACAAACAATTCAGTAATTTTCTCTCACTTTTATATTGCATAAATGTCTGGGGACATACATATAAAACAATCACAACACAATCATCATATTACAAAAGAGAGTAATAAAGATAATTCATACAATTTATTACAGAGACCCAACAAATGATTCATAGAGTCACACATTTTAAAATTGTATAAAAGACAACTGTTCAAATGATGTATAAAGTAAATAATAATATGCTTCCTGAAGTGGTCCAGAAGATGTTTCAGATGTGAACCAGTACATATGTATATCATATAAAGGTGCTAATCTATGGGATCATTAACAATTAGAAATAAAAATGGTCACACTTCAATATTTCAAACACATATAAAAACACTATTATAAATAAGTCTAAAACTGTATTGTGAATTTACAAAACCCAAAAGCAGTGAAGTTGTCACGTTGTGTAAATGGTAAATAAAACAGAATACAATGATTTGCAAATCATTTTCAATTTTTATTCAATTGAATAGACTGCAAAGACAAGATATTTAATGTTTGAACTGAGAAACATATATTTTTTTTGTTGCAAATAATCATTAACTTATCATTTAATGGCAGCAACAGTGCAAAAAAGTTGTCACAGGGGCATTTTTACCACTGTGTTACATGGCCTTTCCTTTTAACACCAAGTAAACGTTTGGGAACTGAGAAGACACATTTTTGAAGCTTTTCAGGTGGAATTCTTTCCCATTCTTGCTTGATGTACAGCTTAAGTTGTTCAACAGTCCGGGGGTCTCCGTTGTGCTATTTTAGGTTTCATAATGCGCCACACATTTTCAATGGGAGACAGGTCTGGACTACAGGCAGGCCAGTCTAGTACCCGCACTCTTTTACTACGAAGCCACGCTGTTGTAACACTTGGCTTGGCATTGTCTTGCTGAAATAAGCAGGGGCGTCCATGGTAACGTTGCTTGGATGGCAACATATGTTGCTCCAAAACCTGTATGTACCTTTCAGCATTAATGGCGCCTTCACAGATGTGTAAGTTACCCATGTCTTGGGCACTAATACACCCCCATACCATCACAGATGCTGGCTTTTACACTTTGCGCCTATAACAATCCGGATGGTTCTTTTCCTCTTTGGTCCGGAGGACACGACGTCCACAGTTTCCAAAAACAATTTGAAATGTGGACTCGTCAGACCACAGAACACTTTTCCACTCTGCATCAGTCCATCTGGGAAGAGCTTGGGTCCTGCAAAGCCGGCGGCGTTCCTGGGTGTTGTTGATGAATGGCTTTGCACATACTAGGGGTTAAAAAAAACACTATTATAAAATAACTAATCTATAAATGTAGAAGCATATTAAAAAGATTGTTACACAAACAACAATGTCACAAATGTTTTATTTGTTGATGTTGTTACAAAGTCAAAATTTAAGTTTTGACAGTTTGTTTCAAATCCTGAGGTTTCATTTGCTGCTGCTGTTCTCACCAGCACACTTGTGTTTCTTACACTGGTACTTATAAGAGAATCTTTCACCACACACACTGCAACTCAACAATTTATCTCCTGTGTGTGTTCTCATGTGTGTTCTAAGGGTTGATCGTTCACAAAAGCTTCTGTTGCAGATTGAACAGGAATGTGATTTTTCACCAGTGTGTGTTCTTGTATGTTTTTTAAAATTTTGACTTTCTGCAAAACCTTTACCACAGACTGAACAGGAAAAAGGTTTTTCACCAGTGTGTGTTCTCATGTGTACTTTCAAATTGTTACTTTGCACAAAACCTTTACTACAGATTGAACAGATAAAAGGTTTTTCACCAGTGTGTAAAATTGTGTGTTTTTTCAAACTCTGACTGTGTGTAAAACTTTTACCACATATTGAACAGGTAAAATGTTTTTCTCCAGTGTGTATTGGCATGTGTTCGTTCAGCACATTTTTTTGTGTAAAACTTTTACCACAGGTTGAACAGGAAAAAGGTTTTTCACCAGTGTGTGTTCTCATGTGTACTTTCAAATTTTGACTTTGTGCAAAACCTTTACTACAGAGTGAACAGGTAAAATGTTTTTCTCCAGTGTGTGTTCTCATGTGTGTTTTCAGATGACAATGGTATTTAAAGGTTTTGTCACAGTGAGAACATTTCAAGTGAGTGTTGTCAGTGTGACATGTCTTATCATCTTTAGAGTCTTCATCATCAGTGTCAGGAGAGTGTGACGTTGTGTCCTCACTATCTGATAGTGGAGCTAAGAGCTTGTCTGCTTGTGATCCTCCACAGTGGTCTCCATCAGCTTCTGTTGTCATGTGTTGTGTTGAGCTGCTGCTTGGAGGCTCCGCCTCTCTCTTCTCCTCACTTTCACCTTTGACCTCATCATCTTCACTCTTCACAGGGACACCAGTCACTGGGAACTCTACCAGTCCTTCAATATGATCTCCCTCCTGACTGATGCTGTGTTCCTCCTCTTCCTTTTTAATGTAGGGGGTCAGTGAGTCTTCCTCTTCCTTTTTACAGGGAAGGGTCTGTGTCAAAGAGGAAAAAGAGACGCCAGAGGGTCTGTGGCGCCTGGTCTTCCTCTTTGATGGATCCTCCTTCACCATCCTGAAGCTACACTCCTGTTCTTCAGGCAGAACTTGTTCTTCACAGACGTCTGCAGGACACAAAATGACAAACATGCTTGAGAAATGTCCAGATTTGCTCAGTCACATGAGGCATTCAGTATGTTCACATGTACTTAAAACTAACAAGTTATTATATGAATTGGCCTGAAAACAAACACACTGCTCTTTACAACATTATTCACAGGAAAAGAAGACCACTTTTTACGAGGGGTGGCCAATATGGCCCAAAATCTATATTACGATAAATTCCCTTCCACTTGAGTGCAGCTGGGATAGGCTCCAGCGCCCCCTGTGATTTTAATGTCAGTTACTGATGTATAATCTTGGAGAAAAGATTAGGTTGTCTGCAGTGTAAATCTGTATTCCATATTTTTGTCTCCTCTATGACGCCATCTTGTGGTGGAGTCCGCTCACTGCGAGTGCTGTGGGTTGAAAGTATATTTCCTGTTGCTTTGTGGTTTAATTTATCTCGCCTAGCAACGTTTGTAAGTGTAACCGGGGATTTCCACTGGATGTGGAACGGCGGCGCCACGGCGACAGACCAGTTTAGTTTTTTGTTTTCAAGTCACTGTGTCAGTTTCCACCGCCTGGCTTCTATATTTAGTGGTCGACACAACAAGGCGGTTCAATTGAGCTAAAATCTGCTCATGTGGGACAGGAAGTCATGCATAAACACAAAATAAATGATCCAGTTTACTTTCAAAGTAGAATATTAAGGCGGATGGTATTCTACACTTTGAAAGTCCTAATGGACATGAAGTCAACTTGTTGTCAACTTTTTTAAATTTTCCTGAGGGAACTCTCCTGAAGGAATCAATTAAGTACTATCTATCTATCTATCTTGTCAAAAGGTTTTCGGACCTAATTTCACCTCCTTGACACAAATGGACAAAAACATGCTGATTCTAAAAGGCCCCAAATTAAAGAATCATAACAGGCATATCCCGGGCAGCTATATGGAGGCCTGTACTTCAGCGTTGTATTAAAACGACTAGTTCCATCTCCAACATGAAAGCGAGTGTCACCAACACTACAGCACACAAGAAAACGTGTGGAGGAGAATTGCAAGTAGCCGAAACAAAGATTGTGAATGACTGACAAGAGGCTCACTTTGTTCATGTAAGTCTACTGTCAAATAAACATGCTCAGGTGCTGAGAGCGATGCACAGAGCGAGACCTCTTAGTCCAGTTTAAAATCCACAGACCAAGAAGGAAACACACGGACATAGCAATGTATTGATGACGGCAATAATTAAGTTATTAGGTTTATTTTCATTTACCGTATTTTTCGGACTATAAGGCAAACTTAAAATCCTTTAATTTTCTCAAAAATCGACGGTGTGCCTTATAACCCGGTGCGCCCAATGTACGGAATAATTCTGGTTGTGCTTACCGACCTCGAAGCAATTTTATTTGGTACAAGGTGTAATGATAAGTGTGACCAGGAGATGGTAGTCACACATAAAAGATACGTGTAGACTGCAATATGACGCCAGTAAATAACACCAAAACTTTATATGTTCGATTGAAAATAAAAAACATTACACACGGCACTCAAAAATCTGTCAAAATGTTTTAGTAAGACTTTGAAGCTGCACCGCTTGATGGATTGTCGGCCCATTACGGCTACCGTAGTCAGAGATACAAGTATTACTATGGTGTGTGTATAAGGACCGCAAAATGGCACCCGTAGCAGATATTATCTGGTGTTTTGTTTCACAATATTATGCAAAACCAACTTTTCCTACATTCTGGTACCTGCTGATCTGTATTTGAGATCTGCATAAGTCCTGAAAATTTGCGCACATCTGCCATTGTAGTCTGTGCCGATACCATAGTCTATCTAAGCTTCTTCTTTTTCTCTGACTTCTCGTTATGTGACATTCACCCTCTGTTGTTGCCATTTCTAATATAAAGTAGTGGAAAGTTCTAACTTATATCTGTCAGTTAACTCGCCATGAAAGCGCTAAAACATACCGGTATAGTGAGTTTACATTATTCACCCAAAGAACTTTGGTTATTAGAGAGTTCCGGTCGGACGGTTTTTCACGGGACACATTTCAAGCGTTGTTGTTGCACTAGTGAGCCACGGATGAGGAGATGCTGCTCCGTTATTGATTGAAGTAAAGTCTGAATGTCATTAAAACAGTTAGCTCCATCTTTTGACAATTCTTCCACTCCCGTCCTTGCACGCTACACCGCTACAACAAATATGACGGGGAGAAGACGCTGTCGAAGGTGAGGCACGTAAATAAGACCGCCCACAAAACGGCGCATCCTGAAGCGACTGTCAGAAAGTGACTTGAAGATGATCTGTAAAACATCATCTATGCAACATTTTGACCAAAGAACCACTATTACATGTTATGTAGACCACAAGGAAGTCTTTTACATTTAAAAATAAAATAAAATATATGACTCCTTTAATGCGCCTTATAATCCGGTGAGCCTTTTGTATGAAAATAGACCTGACGAGACCCGCTCATCGGCAGTGCGTTTTATAATCCGGTGCACCCTATGACCCAGAAAATACGGTACAACAGTCCCGGCCTACAATTGCATGAATATATTAATGCCTCTGGACATCTTATTTAATGCTTTTTAATACCATTTAAGGCCTTAATTTAGGAAAAGTCAATTTAATGACTTTTAATGCTTTTTAATGACCCACAGAAACCCTGTTGAAGCTCTTAAATTTAAACAAATGTGGACCGATTGATGCAAAAATTGACAGTATAATATCAGTATAAGGTTGATACAGTGGTTTGATCAATATTTTGTATTATATGCATTTCATTGATTTTGTTATTGTTTACAAACTCAGTAAACAAGGAAGATTTTAAGGGCATAAACCAAATGACTAAATTCAGATCCATATTTAAATATTCAATTGATATTCTAACACCACCATCCTGTGTTTCTGTCTGATTATGATTGCGAACAAAAATGTAATCAGTCAATGATCTTGAAAAATGTAAATATCAGTATCCGCATTGGTATGACCGATACTGCCCCTGTAGCTACTTGGTACTGGATCGATACCTACATTTGTAGTATCAGCCAAAACTAAAGTATCAAACAACAAAACAAGTGCTTATTACATTTTAACAAAACAGAAGAATAGGTGATTATTACATTTTAACAGAAGTGTAGATAGAAACATGTTACATTAGAAAGTTCCTAAATAAAAAATATTGTTAATGGAATTATTGAGACTTTTCTAGGATGTATTTACGATATTTTCGAGATTGTGATGGAATTTAATACATTCTAAGGCAACTCAACGGTTCCAGGTTCGATCCTAGTCACTGCTGTTGTGTCCTTGGGCAAGGTACTTTAGCCACCTGCTCCCAGTGCCACCCACACTGGTTTAAATGTAACTTAGATAATGGGTTTCACTATGTAAAGCGCTCTGAGTCACTAGAGAAAAGTGCTGAATAAATATACTTTACTTCACTTAAAAGGGAACCAAACTTTTATTTATTTTGCCTATCCAGGACACATATATTTTTATTCTTTATGCATTCTAAATAGTAAATATATGCGATCAAAGACTGTTTACAATAGAGGCTATTAGAGTCGCACTATTCTGCCTACAAAGAACTAAAAAGCATCCAAACACCTCCATTAAGGTTTTATGTACATGCAGTAGGTATGTATGTCATTTAGTAACAGGCACATTTTTAAAAAGATGTAAGATTTATGTATTTTTGCTCATAAGCACATTAATTTCAAAAACGCATCAAAACATTCACTTGTTTTAACATCACTGAATATTACACACTGCAGACTTCATGAGAGCCAACAAACATAATAAAACATCACTTACTGTACAAGGTCTGCTGTCACTATGACGCAGACTGATAGAATCTTGTTATATTCCTGTTTAGATAAAAATAAAACTCATAAGCATCGCACGGAAAAGGGGGGTGAAGCCAAGCGTCTTTTTGTGTTGTTCGCCATTGCCAGGTCTAAATTGGCTGTCAAAGGGTACCAACTTGTCAGAGTACGTCCTCATCCTTCTACTATCCAGGTGAGAGGCACGATTCATGATCTGGAATAATCTTTCACCAGCACCGAGGCGAGGAAGGAGCTCACCAGCCGGTGATGTCAACATAGACACACAAGCTGTAAATAGTTTGTCTGCGTTAGCACTTATAATAACAATATCACTAATACTTGGTTGGTATTCAAGCCACGAAATGCAAATGGAGTATTGTTGGCGCTTTTTGGATGGTTATAGAGGACCTCCCATTGGCTCCATTGCAAGTGGACTTTTATTTATATTTATGAGTTAGAATGTGATTTTAAAAGATATATATATCCATCGTCATGTCTTTTAAAATGAGTGTGAACGATAGAAAAAATTCCCCAAAAAAGTGCAGTTCCCCTCTAAATTCCAGTGATTAGATTTAAGACTTGAAGTCTATGAGCATGAAGTGATGAAGCCTACTTTGATGAGAGGACAAACGTCTTCTAAGACAAAGTGAACAGTCCAGTTGTGATGGATTGAATGCCCTGAGAATAAAATGATATGTGGATGTTGTGCTTACTTGGACTGTGATGAAGCTGTGAGGACTCAGGGGGTTTGTCTTCATGCTCTTCAGTCTTCACAGAGACAACAGTCAGTGGAAACTTGGTGACATCATCCTCCTCCTGCCCTAGAAGACACTCTCCCTCCTGAGTGATCCACACTTCCTCCTCTTCCTCTTTAATGTGAGGCGGCTGTGGAGCCTCCTCTTCCTCTTTAATGTGGGGGGGCTGCTGGACGTCTGTTGGGTAAATAAGTAAATCAGATAAAGAGAGAATATAAATAGTTTTGGACTGACACTGTTAACACAATGACATTAATTGTGTTCTTTCCTGTGTTGTGTTAAAAGTATGTAGCAAAACAACCAATAAATAGGCAGGAAATACTTCCTCTTGTCCGAGTCACTACAATGAATTCAAAAGTGAGTACTAAAACAGATTTGGAAATTTGATGGGAAGCAATTTGAAAAGTTTTTTATAAGTACGAGGCAACATTGATTGAGGGATTCTTAACGCAACACTCACTGGTGTAAAGTGTGTAAATATTGTATTGTGTATACGGTCTACTACACCTAAACTTAACCATAATCTTTTGATTACATAGTCATTACCATAACTTCAATATCATGGAAATACAAAAAATCTAATTCCAAAATCACTTAAAAAAACATTCATGGTATGTTTTGTCATCATGCAAAATACTTTTTTGTGGTCATGTTGTTGGCTGGGCAAAAAGGAACTTTTACCAATAACATGTTTACTATGTGGAGTATCTCCATCAACAATTCCTCTTTAGGAATTGGAGACCATCTATGACACGCTGGCGGAAAGTCAGTCACCTTTATGTTCTTCTAATAAATCGAGTGTTGACTACTTTGGTTACTGAAAATAAATGTTTACTTTCACTTATTGTTGCATGTAAGTCAGAATCAGGAAGTACAATTATAACTAATTAGATGTGATTACAGTATAAAATGTATTTGGTGAGTGTGTGAGTTTTGTGTAAACATGTTGATACAGGTTTACATCTTCTTGGGGACTGGAACACAGATATGTCCCGAAAGGATGCACCCATTTTTAAAACCTTCACTAAGCTGTGCCACCAACATTGCCTCACTTAGCTCATTAAGCAAACTACCAGGGTGAGTGAGTCCTTTTAAACCTTCATAGACTTTGTTGTTACTTCTGACCAGTCTAAGATCACCACAAGTGGAACTACTGTATGCGGCTTAAGTGATCAATCCATTATATTCTATACCCGTAAAGAACATAGAACCGAGGCTGACGGCCACAAAACAAGCAAAGCTACAATCCTCAAGACCTAGACTAGCAAGGCTTTCAATGACAAACTGGCACATTAAGACTCACCCCTGGTACTTGCAAGTACACAAGTCTTTGGGTCAATTCCTAACCTCAGAAAAGCAAATAACTTCACAGTCAAAGTGGGTGACAATATTAAAACAAACAAAAATGAGATTACCTATCTTGGCTGCATCGTAGAGACTAATCTCTCCAGTGAAAAAATGACTACTAAGGTAATCAAAGAATCAACCGACAAATTCTGTTCTTACTAGTGTTGTCCCGATACCAATATTTTGGTACTGGGACCTGTACCAAAATGTATTTCGATACTTTTCTAAATAAAAGGGACCACAAAAAAGTGCATTATTGGCTTTATTTCAACAAAAAATCTTAGGGTACATTAAACATATGTTTCTTATTGCAAGTTTGTGCTTAAATAAAATAGTGAACATACTAGACAACTTGTCTTTTAGTAGGAAGTAAGCAAACAAAAGCTCCTAATTTAGTCTGCTGACATATGCAGTAACATATTGTGTCATTTATATTCTAATATTTTGTCAAAATTATTAAGGACAAGTGGTGGGAAATTGATTATTAATCTACTTGTTCATTTACTGTTAATATCTTCTTATTTTCTGTTTTAACATGTTCTATCTACACTTCTGTTAAAATGTAATAATCACTTATTCTTCTGTTGTTTGGATACTTTACATTAGTTTTGGATGATACCACACATTTGGGTATCAATCTGATACCAAGTAGTTACAAGATCATACATTGGTCATATTCAAAGTCCTCATGAGTCCGGGGACATATTTCCTCAGTTTATAAACATAACATACATTTTTAAAAAACGAAAGAAGATGTTGTGATGGCAAAAAATGTTGATGTAATCATAGAAGTAGTACTTTTTAGAGGCGGTATAGTACCGAACATGATTAATTAGTATTGCGGTACTATACTAATACTGGTATACCGTACAACCCTAGTTCTTACATAGTAGGATCATCCCGCTGGTGGGTAGAAATACACTTAAGACTCTAACACAAGCACTCATTTAACCCCACTTTGACTACAGAGTTCATGTTTGGTGCCGTGACGCCTTAAAAGCCCTGAAAAACTAACTCCAGACAGCCCAAAACAAAATGATTGGGCTTCTACTCAACCGTCCATCTCGGGCTCACCTTTCCGCCAACCATTTCCTTAACATGGGGAGGCTCTTGGTGGCCGACAGAGTACATCTTCTTGCAGTTGATCTGGTGTACAAGATTCACCATACCACTAAAATACTCATGTACCTGTCTAGATCCTTCAAAATATATTCACCATTATAACACCAGGGGTAGTTGTACAAGTCATATTCAACCCAGATTTCACTCCAAAAAAGGTTCCAATTTGTTTGCCTGCTATACCACCAACTTGTGGAACTCCGTATAAATAGCCATAAAGGAGAGTAAATCCCTTACTTCATTCAAGGCCACATTGAAAAGACATTACAGGTTGAGGCTACTCGTAAATGGGATTAGACAAATCTTTTGGTTTTTATGTTATTGTCATTTACTTTCTTGCAGTATTTTGTCTACTTTCTACCTCGTATGTGTGAGTTAAACAAATATTTCCACTGAAACCATGTCAGGCTTTCTTGTAGCAGTGAATGTGTACCGTGATGAAACTGTACCCTTTCCTATGCAAACTTCTCATAAGTCCTTCAATCAATCAATCACACATTGTTACAAACTATGAGGAACATCAACCTCAAACTGTCTCGTTTTCATGAAGAATCTAAATCAAAGCATTTCATCATCCCCACAAGACAAATCATCCTACTATTGAAGAAAAGTGTTAATAATGAAATATAAAGTTAGTAAAGATGTGAGAGTAAGAAGTAAACAAACCTGTTCTGTGTAACACAACTTGATGTTTCTTGAAAACAGCGTCCTGTAGTTGATGTTGTCGCTCCTTCCCTTTTGTTGGACAAAGTTCCTCCTCATACTTTGCTATCGTTCTTTCGCACATGTTCACACAATCACAACACTTTACACTCACATTTGATCTCTACTTAGCGATGTGTTGATAACGTCCGCGTCTCTTTGTTAGCAGCTAACAAGCTAAGCTAACTAGCAAGCTAAGCTAGCACATAAAGTGCGCTCAGACTAATGTATCCGGATACAAACAATGACTAACAATGTTTCATCTACTACACGACATATATGCGTACATGTATGCACTAAATACAAATAGAGAAACAATAATGGCCAGTGGCCACGTTTAGGCCTTCTCTGTCAAACGCCATTTTGCTTTTTACTCCTTCGTCTTCTTTGGATTTCCAGCAGACTAGTAGAGCATCTTAGGCCTCCACAGCTTCTTAACGGGACTTCTTCGTCCTGTCCTATGGTCCATACTACATTCTACAGTACAGGAGGTCGCGCTAGCAACCTTTAAATGGACCACTTCCAAGTTGGCTTCTGCGCATGTCCAATTTGTCGAGGTCAAAGTTCGTGAGGGATAAACAAAGCCAAGCGACTCCATACTTTTTTAGTAAACTTCGTCAGTTGGTGGTTTGCGTTTACTCTTTAGCGTGAATAGTAGTAGATATATTTCTGAATGATTGTTTATTCCACGTCATGTATATTTTTCAATATGTCGAAGACAATTTGTGAAGTTGTGGGATGTTCTAATAGTACATCATCATCATCATCAATCAATCAATCAATCAATCAATGTTTATTTATATAGCCCTAAATCACAAGTGTCTCAAAGGGCTGTCATCATCATCATCATCATTTATTTGTATTCCTTTCATGAACATGCATATATACAAGCCACGTACAGTTCACACTTTCATTGTTTTTCTTGTTTCTTATAAATTTCCATGATCAGAAAGGAGCAGATGGAAGAATAATATTCTTATATTTATCTGCTACCCTTTTTTAACACAATTATTTTAGATGACTTTATCACTGTTCCCTCCACCAACACCCGAACTCCAACATACTTTTTTCATTTTCCTTGAAGCATTTTCACAATGACACGTCCAATCAAAATCAAAAATCAGTTTGATACAATGCCAGTTGTCTCTTTTTCTAACTCTTTTTAAATTCAAAAATATTCTTGCAACTTTTTAAGTCTTTCTTTAGAGAATTCCATGCTTTCACAGCAGCAACAGACAAGCACATTTCTTTCAAATGTGTTGGCGCTTTTGGATGTTTAAAGTCATACATGTGATTCTCATCTTCAGACGTGAACACCAATAACTTTTGTAAGTCCTTCGGAAGAACTTTATTTCTAGCTTTGAACATCACTAATAGAGTATGCAATTCTACAATGTCTTTTAGTTTTAATAATCCTGACCTAATGAAGAGTGCATTTGTGTGGTCTCTATATCCTACTTTAAAAATAATACCAATTGCTATTTTCTGTATAAGAAATGAAGGCTTTATGTTGCTGTGATATGTATTTCCCCATATTTCTGCACAATAATTGAAATAAACTGTAAACTGTATTTAAACTTGTTCAAAATAAATAAGCTTTTAGATATCTTATTTTTCACATGCAATATAAGAGCTTTCCATGTCAACTTTTCATCTAGGATGACCCCAAGAAATCTGATTTCAGATACCTTCTCAATGTTCACATTGTTTATGGATAAACAAACCTTTCTTTTATTACTGAATACCATAAGTTTAGTATTTTCCAAATTTAAAGATAATTTATTTATATCAAACCACAATTTTTGTTCAACCATTTCCTCTTCAATTTTATCAGCTAAGATTTTCAAGTCATCTGCTGAACTGTATACATTTGTATCGTCTGCGAATAATACGTACTGTAAAATGTTCAAAACCTCACAAATATAATTTATATATAAAATTAAAAGTTTAGGTGTGACATTCATGAGTGTTATTTTGACTCAGGAAGATGTGTTTGTGATCCACCATTCAAACAGTACAGTTTCCAAAAGATCCAGACATGAAAATAAGATGGATTAAGGCCGTTAATAGGAAATGTAAGAACATTAATAACAAGTGGGTGGACTGGAAGCCTACAAAAGATTCACAGATCTGCAGTAAACATTTATTGCACGGTAAACCAACGGATGAGCACCCTTTGCCATTGTTAGAAATGGGCTACACATCAACAGTTAGCGTGAAAAGAAGAAGAAGACTAGTGCGGCATGGACCTACAGAAACGTCAACATCAGCGTCAACTACTGCTGCTGCTTCCATGGATGAAGTTATCCCACAGACTGGCCAAGTAGAGGATAGTTCTGAATCCACCACACCAGGTATGATAAAACATGACATGGACAGTAGTTGAAATAAACATTGTTGAAACATATTGCTACATTATACAATAATGTTGTGTACAAATATTCATAAAATGTACATTACATCATTGTTATCCTGTAATCAGAAATGTTCTAAGTGTCATGGATTATCTAATAATAGGTTACAGCAGGGGTCACCAACGCGGTGCCCGCGGGCACCAGGTCGCCCGTAAGGACCAGATGAGTCGCCCGCGGGCCTGTTCTAAAAATAAAAAAAATAAAAAAATGTTTTTTTTTTTTTTTTTTTTTTTTTTTTTTTTAAATTAAATCTACATAGAAAAAACACAAGATACACTTTCAATCAGTGAATCAACCCAAACAACCTCCCCCATGCACACTCATCCACACCCACTCACACAAAAGGGGTTATTTCTTTCTGCTACCAATATTCTGGTTCCCACAACATAGACAACACATCTGCAAGGGACACAGTCCCTGAAGCACACATGATTGTACAGGCTGCTGGTCCACTAACATTTTCATTAATTACTATTTTTTATGTAATTATTTTTATATTGTTTTACTTTCTTTTTTATCCAACAAAATGTTTTTTATTTATTTATCTTATTTTATTTTATTTTTTAAAAAAGGGCCTTATCTTCAACAGACCAGGTTGTCAATGAAATTAGATTTGTTTAAAGGGTTTTTTAAACCAGGCCCAGTCCAGATAATGTCCAAGTCGGACTCAGCAACACACACCTTCATTCATGTACACAGAAAAAAATTAGGGAACACAACAGATTGCATATAATTTATAAACAAAATTACATTTTCAAAATAAGCATTTATGTACAGTCCAGATTATGTCCAGGTCACTCAAATTAGGGAACACAACAACAGATATCATATAATCTATAAACATAATTATACTTTCAAAATAAGCCTTTGAGGACTTCTCATCTTTTTTTCAATGTTTTTTGGCATCATTATCGTTTTCAACCATGTAACTTTCTAAAGTTAGAAAATACTGAATAAATGTTTTAAAGAAAGTAATACTAAGTGAATATCTGTTTTTGGCCTTAAAAATAAACATTTTACCGAGTACTATAATTAAATTGACTAAATCATGATTGTCAATGAACTCTCCTAAAATAACAGAAACCACATTAAGCTTCATAAACAAACCAATCCTTAAACACATTTTTTCAACTTCCACCCAAAACAAAGACACAATATGACAATACCAAAACAAATGCAGGGTGGATTCAGGCTCTTGACAACAAAATCGGCAATCATCTGACTCTGTCATATTCCATAATTTTAACATTTTCCCTGTGGGTAAGAAGTTATAAATAATTTTAATTTGAAAATAACGATTTTGCACATCGATAGTGGTTTTATAGATTAGTTTGAATATGGCATCCCATGGCAACGGGCAGTCAAAAAAGTCCTCCCATTTTCCATTTGTGTTGTATGAGGCAGCCTTCAAATATTTCTTTATTAAATAAAAATTATATCTTTTTCTATTTATTTTAGTTCCTTTTTGCCAACTAGAATTTCTTATTAGAGGTTTACAAACTAATAATTTAGTAGTTCCATAATTAATTATTTGTTTCCATCTTTTCCCAATTACTCCAGTTAGTTGATAAAATGAAAAGCTTGAGCAAGCATCACCATAAATAGCTCTAAATTCATCATAATTCATAATTTTACCATTCTCATTGATAATATCATTGACAAAAATGATTCCTCTTTCAAACATATTTTTCCAAAAGAAAGGCTTTCCATCTATTACAATATTAGAGTTCATCCATATTAACTGCTGCAAAATATCGTCTCTTTTTTCTGGCACATAAAATTGAAAACACCACTATGAGTGGATTGTTTCCTTTATGAACCCCGCCATGTTTCCCAGCAGACTCTCTGGGAGGGGATCACTTGTAAAAAAGGATACAATTTATTTTGATACAGTACATGTTTTTTGTCCAACAGGACATTTGTGTACCACTCAATGTTTAAATACATCTTTGGAACAATTGATGCTTTTAAAGACAGACACATAGCTTCCAGGTTGAGAAGTTTCAGGCCCCCATATTCATACTCTTTGTACAAAACCTTTCTTTTAATCTTTTCTGGTTTGCCGTTCCAGACAAAATCGAAGACCCTCCGCTCATAAATCTTAAAAAAGTTTTGTGATGGAGCTGGTAATGACAAAAACAAATAAATAAATTGAGGAATAATTAACGAGTTGGCAATAGACATTTTACCATACAAGGTTAGGGATTTCCCTTTCCATAATTGCATAATTTTGTCCAGCTTTCTTAGTCGATTATCATAATTTACTGAGCCTAGATCTTCCAGATTTTCTGGGACAACAACACCAAGTATGTTAACTGGTCCATCTGTTCACAAAACAGGCACTTTGCATTCCATTCGAAAGGACGTTCCCTTTAGATTTCCGATCCTTAACATTTTACATTTATCATAATTAAGCTTAAGGCCAGATTGCTGTGAAAATATGTCCAAAAGATTAAGAAGGTTCCGCAAACAATGAGGAAAAATCTTATCTTTGTGAATCAGCCTTTTCTGACATGAACTTCATCAAGAACAAACACAGAACACGCCTCACTGATGCACATCTGCAAGACTCACTCAGAGTTGCAGTGTCAAGTTACACACCAGAGTACAACACACTAGATAACAGCATGCAATGCCAGGCTTCCCACTAACTGACAAACAGATAACAGATTTGGTGTCCAGTTCAAAGTGTGACATGATTTAAAAATTTGAGAGTTTACTTTTTTATTTTACATGAGTTATTATTTGTACAAACATGGTGCAAAGTAATTCATGATTTGTTAAAAAATGTTAGTGGCTAGCTAGTTAAAATGGGATATTGTGATTTCACAAGACTGTCTTAGAAGTGATCATTTGAAAATGTTCAATTTGAAAAATGTGCACTTAGAGAAAATATAAAAATAAAGTGTTGCATATTGATATTTATCTGTTTCTATATATATTTATTGTGAGAAATCATTAAGATGATCAGTGTTTCCACAAAGATAAATATCATTAATTATTAATAATAACAGAGTTAAAGGTAAATTGAGCAAATTGGCTACTTCTGGCAATTTATTTAAGTGTGTATCTAACTGGTAGCCCTTCGCATTAATCAGTACCCAAGAAGTAGCCCTTGGTTTCAAAAAGGTTGGTGACCCCTGGGTTACAGTATATCAATTGACAGTTTTTTTTTTTACTGAAAAGTACCAATTAACAGTTATATTACTCGGCAAATGATTTTAAATGACACATTCTTCTTCTTTTTTTCAGTCCCCAAATTTCAACACTGGAGTGGAATCTGTGGAACATGATCATCATCAAAAAAAAATTTTTTTCTATAGTCACAAAAATCATTGTAATTTATGCAATACCTGGAGATGGCAAGAGGTTTAAAAACTTTAAAATCGTCCTAAATGTTGAACTTTTACACAAACAGAATGAATATTACATGCATTGCCTTTTGGGTTAAAACTTAAAGGCCTACTGAAAGCCACTACTACCGACCACGCAGTCTGATAGTTTATATATCAATGATGAAATCTTAACATTGCAACACATGCCAATACGGCCGGGTTAACTTATAAAGTGCAATTTTAAATTTCCCGGGAAATATCCGGCTAAAAACGTCTCTGTATGATGACGTATGCGCGTGACGTCACGACGGCAACGGAAGTATTCGGACCCAATGTGTCACCATACAAACTGCTCTGTTTTCATCGAACAATTCCACAGTATTCTGGACATCTGTGTTGGTGAATCTTTTGCAATTTGTTTAATGAACAATGGAGATTGCAAAGAAGAAAGTTGTAGGTGCGATCGGTGTATTAGCGACGGACTACAGCAACACCAACACCAGGAGGTTGTGTTGTGTTTGAGCTGGATAGCAGACGTGCTACCGTGAGTACAGCTTTGGCTTCCAAACATTTAATCGCTTGCCCGTAGGTGCGTGTCGCTATGTGCATGACACGTACGTAACTTTGGGGAAATATATGTTTCTTGCCGACTCTGATGGCGGCCGGGGTGTCGTCGAAAGCTACAACGCCCGCAGCCGCCGCCGCTCCGTAGCTAAATTAGCTTAAATTGTTAAGCTTCGCCAAGCTGGAAATTATTAACCATGTATTTACATGTTCATGGTTTAATAGTATTGTTGATCTTCTGTCTATCCTTCCAGTCAGGGTTTTTTTAAATTTTGTTTCTATCTGCATTTGAGCCTGATGCTATCACGTTAGCTCCGTAGCTAAAGAGCTTCAACGATGTATTGTCGTGGAGATAAAAGTCACTGTGACTGTCCATTTCGCGTTCTCGACTCTCATTTTCAAGAGGATTTAGTATCCGAGGTGGTTTAAAATACAAATCCGTGATCCACAATAGAAAAAGGAGAGAGTGTGGATTCCAATGAACCCTTGTACCTAAGTTACGGTCAGAGCGAAAAAAGATACACCCTGCACTGCCTCTCTAGTCCTTCACTCTAACGTTCCTCATCCACAAATCTTTCATCCTCGCTCAAATTAATGGGGTAATCGTCGCTTTCTCGGTCCAAATCTCTCTCGCTCCATTGTAAACAACGGGGAAATGTGAGGAATCCTTCCTCCTGTGACGTCACGCTACTTCCGGTATAGGCAAGGCTTTTTTTTTATCAGCGACCAAAAGTTGCGAACTTTATCGTCGTTGTTCTATACTAAATCCTTTTAGCAAAAATATGGCAATATCGCAAAATGATCACGTATGACACATAGAATTGATCTGCTTTAAATAAAAAAAAATCATTTCAGTAGGCCTTTAAGGACTACACAAGTTAAACATTTAATATGAATTTTATTTTTCAGATTGGGTTTTCTATGATCTTATATAATTACACACCCAGCAAAACAGGTACAATATGCACTATTGACTTCTTCTCAATAGCAAGCCACAGCTTATGGGGAGCACAGTGAACATTCATGGAAGGCATACACTCGGCCTTAAGGAAACAAAACTGCCTTTCATTGCTGATAGGATTGTAGAACAATTCCTTCATCCAACCTGCAAGGAATAGTCATACATTTAGTATATCTTTGATGTATTTGCAAACTGAACTCCCTGGGCAACCAGTGACTTCCAGGAAAGTCTGGATGACAACCGAGAAAGGTCGGTGACGCTGGAGAGACAGCTGACCTCCAGGAAAGACTGGCGGGGTAACAGGGGCCAGCAACCCCTGTTGCAGCACTCGCAAGAGGGCACCAAGCAAGCTACAGAACGTACAAATGAGCAATACCCCCAGAGTCTCCCGAGAGGGGGGGAGGATGAGAGACTCGCTAGGACAGATTTAACGGCAACGACAAGGACAGTGACACAGACACAGAGAAGGCTCAAACAAACCACCTTGACTGGGGAGGCATGGGAAGTGAAATGCAATTGCGGAAAGATCTGCAAAGGTGCAAGAGGGCTCAAAATACACCAGAGCCAGGCCAAGGACAAGGCCAAGTGTGGACAGGGACGAACGCATGCACACCACTCAGACGAACAGTCTGGTGAGACGCAGGAGAACCCTAGGCAGGAAGAAAACCACAGTCCTAGAGATCTCTCAGTGCCTGCAATCCCCCAAAACCACACAAGGACAACCTCAAATGCCATCCCAGAAAGCCCACCCCAGCCAACGAAGGAAAGAATCAAGTGGCCTAAGATGAGTGAGACCAAGGAGTGGTCCATGCTCGATGAAGTTCTGGACAGGGTGCTCGAAATGGTTCAAGCAGGTTCAGTAGAAAGGAAGGTGGATTCACTCACAGCCATCACCTACAACTTGGTAAAAGAACGGTTTGGAACAGTGCCAAGGAGAGAGAACACAGCCAGACCAGGAAAGCAGGAAAACAGAAGAGAAAGAAAGATCAAACAACTTCGGAAGGAGATTAAAACCCTGAAAAAGCAATTCAAATTGGCAAGCACGGAAGAAAAGGAAGGATTAAAAGAACTGACAGCGAGCCTCCGCGAGCAGCTCATCAGGCTGAGAAGAGCCGAAGGGCAAAGGCAAAGGCGGAAAAGGCAGGAAGCTGCACGAGCCCAGTTCATAAAAGACCCCTATCGCTTCACTAAGTCACTTTTGGGAGAGGCGAGGTCAGGGACTCTAACAAGTTCTAAGGAGGAGGTGGAAGAGTTTGTTGAAGAGACATTCAGTGACCCTTCAAGAAACGATGCCCTACCAGAAAATCACGGGCTTGGTACCATCAGTCCACCAACATCCTCCCTCAGCACAGAATATCCATCATGGAGAGAGGTTCAAGAGGTTGTAAAGCACGCGAGATCAGCTTCTGCCCCAGGTCCCAGCGGTATACCTTACAAAGTGTACAAGAAATGCCCTAAGCTCCTACACAGGCTGTGGAAGCTTATGCGGGTGATATGGGACAAAGGAACCATACCAACAAGCTGGAGAAGGGCAGAAGGGTGCTTTGTGCCGAAAGAACGGGGATCCACAAAGATCAGCCAGTTCCGAACCATTTCCTTGCTCAGTGTGGAGGGGAAAATCTTCTTTTCAGTGCTGGCCAAAAGAATGAGCTCCTATATGACCCGGAATGGATATATTGACACCTCTATCCAGAAGGGCGGTATCGAAGGGTTCTCCGGGTGCCTGGAGCATACAGGGGTCCTCAGCCAACTTATCCAAGAAGCAAAGGAGAAGAAAGGCAACCTAACAGTAGTCTGGCTTGATTTTGCTAATGCATATGGGTCAATTCCCCATAACGTGATCCAAGTGGCTATGGACCATTACCACATCCCACATCACATCCAGGGGATGATCACCAGCTACCTGGGAGACATCAAGCTACGATTCCAAGCAGCCATGTTCACAACAAAATGGCAGCCAGTGGAGAAAGGAATAGTGACAGGGTGCACCATCGCCCCCATCTTGTTTGTCATGGGAATGAACCTGATCATCTCTGCAGCGATCACAAAGTCAAGAGGACCAAAGACTGCAGCAGGAAGCCAACAACCAGCAATCAGGGCATTCATGGATGATCTTACCGTGATAACACCAACTCACGTGCAGGCAAGATGGGTCCTGGCGGAACTGGATCGTATGGCTACTTGGGCAAAGATGATCTTCAAGCCCAAGAAATCAAGGTGTCTGGTGATCCAAAAGGGAAAAACAACGGGAAAGTTCAAGCTGCTTGTTCAGGGGGAAACAATCCCGAACATCCAGGGGAACCCTATTAAATGCCTTGGAAAGTGGTATGATGATTCCATGACAGATAAAAACAGCATCTCCAGCACCGAAAATCAAGTTGAAGAATGGTTGAAAAAGATTGACAAGTCTGGTCTGCCTGGGAAATACAAGTGCTGGATCTACCAGCATGGCCTACTCCAAAGACTTATGTGGCTTCTCACTGTGTACGAAGTGGCCATAACAACAGTTGAAGGGTTGGAGAGGAAGTTCAACAAGCATCTTCGTAAATGGTTGGGAATACCCCCAAGCTTTACATCTACGGGGCTCTACATAAGGTCGGGTCAGCTCCAGCTCCCCCTGTCTTCAGTTGTGGAGGAGTTTAAAGTCGCAAAATGCAGACTTTCCCTGACGTATAGGGACTCCCAAGATCAACTCATCAGGGAAGCTGGAATAAGAACAAGATCTGGCAGGAAGTGGGCCGCCAGCACTGCTGTTACCCAGGCAGAATCATCTCTCAGGACCAAAGATACCATCGGAAGCCCTTGCACTGGAAGACAGGGTCTAGGAACATCACATTTCCAGCAGTGGTCCAAGTCCACTCCCAGGGAAAAGAGGACCATGATCCAGGATGAAGTTCGAAACCTTGAGGAAGAAGGAAGAAGAGCTAAAGCCGTCGAGCTCGCAACCCAAGGTGCCTGGACAAGGTGGAACCTTCCCAAGAGGACCGTGACGTGGAGTGAACTGTGGAGGCTGGAGCCGTTTCGTATCTCGTTTCTGCTCCGAGCAGTATACGACACCCTGCCGACCCCAGTCAACTTGCATAGGTGGGGAATGAGGGAGGACCCGCTGTGCAGGTTGTGTGGCGGTAAAGGAACTATGGCGCATATTCTTTCTGGGTCCAAAACAGCATTGACCCAGGGAAGATACAGGTGGCGCCATGACAGGGTGTTGGCAATGCTCGCAAACATCTTAGAGCAAGAGAGGAGAAAGAAACACCCGGCCAAAACTAAGCCACTGCTGAGCACCATCACCTTCGTGAAAGAGGGTCATAGACCAGTTGTCCAAGGCCAAGCCAAGCAAAACTTCCTGCAGTTGGCCCAGGGTTGGGAGATGGAGGTCGACCTGGGGAGGAAGCTCCTCTTCCCAGAGGCGGTACTGTCCACCACTCTAAGACCAGATATAGTTATGTGGTCCCCAGAGGGAAAGAAAATCATCCTGGTGGAACTTACTGTCCCATGGGAGGAGGGATGTGAGGAAGCGGCAGAGAGGAAGAAAACAAAGTACCAACAACTTGTCCAGGACTGCCGGGACAAGGGGTGGATGGCATGGCTGATGACAGTGGAAGTTGGATGTCTAGGATTCCCTGCTCAATCTGTGTGGAATCTGATGACAAAGGTCGGATTGAGAGGTCACTCGAGGAAAACAGCCGTTCGTAGGCTGGGAGAAGCGGCAGAGAGAGCCTCCTGTTGGCTCTGGCATAAAAGAGAGGACAATAGCTGGAAGCCTGGATGAGAGGGGCAGTGATCTGGCCAATCACTGCTGACCCACCAACCGGAGAGTGTTGTGGTTAAGGGTCGAAACACTCGGTGAACGTTGGGGACCACCTGATGACCTCTTGTCCAGGCCAAAGCTTTATCCATTAGAAATGGATTAAAATAGCATCTTTGATGTATTTGCAAACTGAAATAGTGGTGTGTAATGTGTTCAACGTCATAAGTAGTGGTGAATGTCATTCTGTTTAAAGTTAAGAACTTTTCAAATGAATGAATTACATTTTTCATAGATTGCATTTACCAATAGTTATTCTTCAAGCAGTCTGTTGTATATAAAACAAAACTATTGCAACTCTAATTATGTTTAGCTATTGCATCAAATCAAATTATGTACCAAGTATTTTAAATACATGCACAATTGTGTTGGAAAGTTATTATACCAACTATTGCTAAATAAAATCACCAGGTGTGTGACTGCTTGATTGGTGAAAAAAAACATAAAAAAACATTTGTGTAGCTAAAATATGGTGATCTCACCATATGGTATCATTAAAATACAAACATAAAGGAAATCTGACCTGTTGTGAAATAACTGTAACCCTTGCCTTCTTTATAACTTTGAAGCATTCTTGTGTCCATGTTTGTAACACCAAGGTACATGCCTATATCAAAGTACTTGTGTGTAACACCAAGGTACATGCCTATATCAAAGTACTTGTGTGTAACACCAAGGTACACGCCTATATCAAAGTACATGTGTGTAACACCAAGGTACATGCCTATATCAAAGTAAATGTGTGTAACACCAAGGTACATGCCTATATCAAAGTACATGTGTGTAACACCAAGGTACATGCCTATATCAAAGTACATGTGTGTAACACCAAGGTACATGCCTATATCAAAGTACATGTGTGTAACAAGGTACATGCCTATATCAAAGGAGGAAATGGCGCCACCAGGTATATACCTGGTGGCGCCATTATGGTGGGTGTCGTCGCTGCTCTGTTCATTTATGCATACTGACAAGTACAATGAATAACAAAGGCAACAGTCACACCTTTTTGCCTAAAGATATATGTTGTTTCGACAATATCAGCAAAACAATAAATGCGAAGCCGAACAACACTTTGGGTTCGGGAAACATGCGCTGCTCGTCACATTTATCCACCCGCTTCTCTACAACCAAGCAACAAAACGAACAAAGACAGGATTTAAACAACGGCAAAATATTGTCTTTATTGTGGCAATCTCCTTATTGCTGTCTGGAGATATCCACCAGTGTCCCGGTCCAAACAACATACCGGCAACAGGGGAAATCAACGTAAACACAGCTAACAGCAGAAGCGCTACAGCTACCAACAGGAACACCACCGCTAACCTACAGGTACAGCTATGCACATCGTACTACACACCTGAGCAAGAAACTTACCCGTGCGGTTCCATACCCCCTGGGGGTGCTTCCCCGGCGCCGGTGTCCGGCTCGGGCCTGGCGGCCGCGGGATCTCTTGGGGCGTGGAGTGGAGCGACGACCCGGGACACCGCTGCGGGCGTGCCGGCTCTGCGTCTCGCTTCGCCGCGGGGGCGCCCCATTTTGGAGACAGGCGTTGCGGTGGCTGTTGCCGCGGCCCGCGGGGCGAGATCACTTGGAACGTGGAGTGGAGCGACGACCCGGGGCCCCGCTGCGGGCGTGCCGGCTCTGCATCCCGCTTCGCCGCGGGGGCGCCCCAGTTTGGAGACGGGCGTTGCGGTGACTGTTGCCGCGGATGCCTCGCGGGGTTTGCGCCGTGGCCCGGGCGGGGGTCGCGCTTCGACTGCGGGTGGAGCACGTGGAAGACGCTCGCAACAACAAATCGATGACATCTGTGCTCATCTACCAGACCTGGGATGCAAGCCTAGACATTTGGTCGATACCAGCACAGGCGTGAGTAAGACTGAATCAAGTAATGCTCGTAATACTGGGCCCCGTAAACAGTATAGAGCTAAAATTCCAAATAACACAGCTGCTTCCAAACAACGAACTACAAAGATGTTTCAAACTGTAAACCATGCACAAATATTATGGGACCAAAATTCAAAGCCCAAAGGAATATTTGGGGGTCACCTTAATATTAGAAGTGTTGTCCAAAAGACTGAACAAATCCAGCAGTTACTGTCAGACTCTAATCTGGATTACATTTGTCTATCGGAGACATGGTTAAAACGTACAACACCTTCTGCTCTAATTAATGTCCCGGGGCACAAGATTTACAGAAAAGACAGATCAAGTGGGAGAGGGGGAGGAGTTATGATTTATGTAAGGGAAAACATTAAAAGTGAACAAATAACCCTCCCAGTAGATCATCTTGAGTGTGTTGGAATTAAAATCACATTGTCCTTAGAAATGTATTTCAAGGTAATTGTAGCATACCGACCGCCCACAGCTAAAGACATTTTTCTCAGTTCATTTTCAGACATCCTCAAACAGCACAGTACGAAATAATTGATCGTAATGGGGGACTTTAATCTGGACTGGTTAAGTAAATCGCGTAGAAAGAAACTTAAGGACATTATAAACGGCTTCGACATGACACAAATGATAAGCAGCCCTACTAGAATTACATATTCCTCCCGAACCTTGCTGGATTTGGTATTTACTAATAAACCTGATCGCATTAAAAAAACGTACAATTTACTAACAGGCTTATCAGATCATAACCTCACATTGATAACACGGAAGTTGTCAAGATTTAGGTATCACAGCCAAAAAGGTACACAAAAGTGCCTGCCCTATATCCCTAAAAAAGACCAACACTTACTAGAGAATGAACTTAAAACTGTCCCATGGAGTGACATAAATTGGATAAGCACCGAACATGCCTGTGATGACCTAATGACAAAAATCAAAGAGATTATCTGTAAATACACTAAAACAAAACCCAGAAAGAAAAGTGCTAAAATAAAAATACCTTGGATTAATGAAACAATTTGGATTCTTATGAAAAATCGGGACTCAGCTCTCAAAAGAGCTATTAAAACAGGTCTAAATACGGATCGTATTATTTTTTAAAGTTTGAGGAACAAAGTTACAATGCTAATGCGGAGGTCTAGGGCTGACTTTCACTTAGAATTAATCAAAGCTGCAAAAGGGAACATTAGACAGTTATGGAAAACCATTGACAAACTCACTGGAAGAGAGCAAACAAGAAACAACACTATAACATTAAATATCTGCCTGCGTGCACTGAAATGGTATGTTGTGAGCATGCGCAGAATAAAACGGCTCAGTGAGTTCCTGGACCAAAAGAAGTAATGGTGGTTTGTTTATTTCCTCCCGTGAATATAAAGTGCTAGGTAACCACATTGGTGACTGTTATAACGATAGACTGCTGCAGAAATGAGTAGTGCTACAGGTTATGGGCCCAGTCATTCAGGCCAAAGATGGTTTAGACTTTTATTCGACGGTGACGAGAAAAATTATGAACTCTGGGAAACGAGGTTCCTCGCACACATGGAGTTACGTGGTCTCGGAGGAGTTATCCTGGAATACCCGCACATAGATGAGGAAGACGAAGAAGCTCTCGCGGAAGATGAGGCAAAGAACGGTGAGGCATATGCGGAGCTAGTGCAGTGTCTAGACAATAAGAGTTTGTCGTTGATAATGAGGGACGCGAAACGTGATGGAAGAGCAGCACTGGAGATTCTTCGCGAGCATTACGCGGGAAAAGACAAACCTCGTGTTGTGAGTTTGTATTGTGAACTTTCCTCGCTCCATAAGGCTAGTAATGAAACTGTCACGGACTATATTATTAGAGCAGAGACTATTTTCACGTCATTAAGAAGAGCAGACGATAAGTGATGGGCTTCAGATAGCCATGGTAGTAAAGGGGCTACCTGACTCATATAAGCCATTCGTCGTGCACATTACCCAAACAAATGACACTGTAACGTTTGGCGAGTTTAAAACGAAACTGCGAAGTTATGAGAGTACAGAAAAATATGGGAAGAACGACGTGAATGCAGAAGAAGACAATGTGATGAAGGCTAGCGGGGCAGCAAGATTACATGGAAGAGGAAGAGGAAAGAAAATGGATCTAGCTGATGTCGAGTGTTACACATGTGGGAAAAAGGGACACATGGCCAGGACATGCCCTGACGAATCCCAGACGAGAAGAGAGTATCGAAAATGGGATACACCACATCGGGGAAGGGGACGCGGTCGAGGACGAGGCCGTGACCATATAAAGAAAGCTGATGGGGAGGCAGAACCTACATCTTTCTGTTTCTTCAAATTGAGTGACTGTCCTCCACAAATAAGAAGCAAGAAGGGTCTCATGGTCGACTGTGGCGCCACGACCCACCTGATCAACGACGCCAGAAAGTTCAAGACAGTCGACAAGAGCTTCAGGCCTGAGGACCACATGATTGAGCTTGCCGATGGAACCAAGGTGAGCGGGATGGCGAAGATGAGGGGAGACGCCGAAGTCTACTTGCTGGACAGCGAGGGACGACAAGTCAAAACAAGGCTCAAACAAGCACTTTACATCCCATCATTTCCACAAAACATTTTTTCAGTGAAATCAGCGACAGCCAACGGAGCGGAGCTACGCTTCAAGGACGGTGATAACTGGCTGGTCCACAAGGATGGTACCAAGTTCAAAATGGATGTGTATGGTAGGCTGTATTACCTTATCACAGTAGAAGATCATGTTGATGAAGTGTACGGGTGTCATGACATTCAAACATGGCATAAGATACTTGGTCATTGTAATTTTGATGATATTGCAAGATTAGAAAAGGTAGTTGAAGGGATGTCGATTAAAGGGAAACATGACAAGTCCAATCAAAACTGTGAAATATGTACACAGGGAAAGTTTACCCAAAGTAGAAACAGACAGGCAGACGCTAAAGCTACAGCTGTACTAGAACTAGTACACACAGACTTATGCGGTCCTATAGAGCCAACAGATAAAGATGGATACAGATATGCAATAGCATTTACTGATGATTACAGCGGGATGATTTTTCCATACTTTATCAAAGCGAAGAGTGACACATCAAAAGCTACAGAGAAATTCATAGCAGATGTAGCTCCATATGGAAAGATAAAGTGCATAAGGTCTGATAACGGTACAGAGTTTACCGGGCAGGAGTTCCAGTCTTTACTGAGGAGTAACGGGGTAAGGCACGAGACGAGTGCACCCTACTCACCTCATCAGAATGGAACCGCCGAAAGAGGTTGGAGAACCTTATTTGAAATGGCACGATGCATGCTATTGGAGAGTAACCTCCCAAAGCAATTATGGACATATGCTGTACAGACAGCAGCTCAAATCCGCAACAGGTGTTACAGTAAGCGTCTAGAGCAGACACCTTATTGTGTTTTCACAGGAAAAACACCTAACTTATCTAACATGGAGATATTTGGTTCCGAATGCTACGTGTATAAGCAGGATAAAAAGAAGCTGGATTCTAGATGCAAAAAAGGAGTATTTGTAGGCTATGACAAGTATAGCCCAGCATATAATGTGTATTATCCTGACACTGGAAAAGTCCTAAAACATAGGCTGGTAAAATTCATCACCAAAGGTAGTGCAGATAGCCAGACTCAGACATATTGTGATATGGGGAGTGAGATTGAGAATTATGAAGATGCACGGCCAAAGGTAGTCAAGCAGGGTCAGGGACAGCCTAATGAGAGTAAAGAGTCTAGTGTTGAGGAGACTGCTGAGGCAAAGCTACCCCAGACAGGTAGTACTCAGAGAGAACAGGGAGAAAGGAGGTATCCTATAAGAGAGAAAAAGGCTCCAGAATACTTAAAAGAGTACCAGTGTAAAGCTGAGTGTAACATTGACGATAGTGAAAATGTAGATTATTTCTACAGAGTGGCATATGATGTACCTAAAACATTTACAGAAGCTATGGACTCTAAGAAGTCAAAAATGTGGGTTGACGCAATGAAAGAGGAGATGAACTCTTTGACAGAGAATGAAACTTTCACTCTGACCCCACTGCCAAGAGGCAAACAAGCAGTGGGAGGTCGCTGGGTATATACAGTGAAAGAGAGCCCAGATGGATTAGAGACTTGTAAAGCAAGATATGTCGCAAAGGGTTATGGTCAAGTGGAAGGGATTGACTATAAAGAGACTTTTTCACCGACAGCCAACATGACGTCTGTCCGAGCATTGATGCAGGTGGCTGTACAGGAGGACCTTACCCTGCACCAAATGGATGTAAAGACTGCTTACCTACATGCTCCAATAGACTGCGAGGTATATATGGAACAACCGGAAGGTTTTGAGGTCAAGTCAAAAACAGGAGAACACTTAGTGTGTAAACTCAATAAGTCATTGTATGGTTTAAAACAGTCCGGGCGTATCTGGAACATGTTACTGCATGATCATCTTACAGAGAATGGTTTTGTCCAAAATGATGCTGATCATTGTGTCTATAGCAGAGAATCTGAGAATGGGAAAGTGATTCTGTTGGTATGGGTGGATGACCTAATCATAGCGGCGAGTAGCAACACCTTACTCAGTGATGTAAAGGAAATGTTGAAGAGAAGGTTTAAGATGAAAGATATGGGTCCACTTAAACACTTTCTGGGTATTGATTTCAAACAGAGTGAAGGAGAGATCAAAATGACTCAAAAGAAACACATAGAGAAGATGTTAGCAAAATTTGGAATGTCAGACTGCAAGCCAAGATCCACCCCATGTGAGCAAAAGTTAAACTTTGACAATGAGGGTGAAGTTATCGATTCAACTGGATATAGAGAAATAGTAGGTAGTTTGATCTACATTATGACATGTACTAGACCTGACTTGAGCTGGGTTGTTAGTAAACTATCACAACACCTAGCAGAACCAACGCAGCAGCATTGGGCTACAGCAAAGCACCTACTAAGGTACTTAAAGGGTACTATAGATCAAAAACTACACTTCCAGAAATGTGAGAAAAGCCTTCAGCTTGAGGGATATAGTGATGCTGATTGGGCAGCTGATAAAAATGATAGGAGGAGCACAACTGGATACTGTTTCAGCTTGACTGAAAATGGTCCAGTTATATCGTGGAAGAGCAGGAAACAGCCAACGGTGGCACTGTCCACCTGTGAAGCTGAGTATATGGCACTAGCAGCCACTACTCAAGAGAGTATGTACCTTGTGCAACTACTTAAAGGAATAGATAGTAGTCACCAGCATCTACCAGTCAAGATATATGAGGACAACCAAGGGGCAATAGCTTTATCTAAGAACCCAGTATGCAGACAGAGGAGCAAACACGTAGATATAAAGTACCACTTTATACGGTCTGCACAAACAGAAGGGAACATTTCTATAGAATACTGCCCTACTGCAAACATGGTAGCTGATGTTTTTACCAAGCCAGTGACAAAGGCAACATTTGAGAAGTTCAAGGGGTATTTGTTTGGAGAGTGATGTGAATTGGCAGATGTAAATAAGTTTGAAGTTTTAACACTGCCAGTATGCTAAAATGTTTTATTTTGGAGTTATGTATTATTGGTTTTTGTTTTGCCATTATAGAGAGCTATAAACATGTCTTTGAGTGGGAGTGTTAAGCGCATTTAATAATATAAATAGCAAAGCCATGTTGAATATCTTACGCAGTGACGTCATGTGCCTGCGTGCACTGAAATGGTATGTTGTGAGCATGCGCAGAATAAAACGGCTCAGTGAGTTCCTGGACCAAAAGAAGTAATGGTGGTTTGTTTATTTCCTCCCGTGAATATAAAGTGCTAGGTAACCACATTGGTGACTGTTATAACGATAGACTGCTGCAGAAATGAGTAGTGCTACAAATAGAAAAAGTGATCGTTGAGCAACTCAGAGAACATTTGGACTATGAAGACCTCCTACATCCCATGCAGTTTGGGTTTCGGGCAAATCACTCGACCGAAACTGCATGTTGCCTTCTACTAGAAACAATCAAACAAAACCTTGACAATGGAGGTGTAGTTGGAGCAATATTCTTAGACCTTCGCAAGGCATTCCATACAGTCAGTCACCCCACGTTACTTACAAAATTAACATCTTTTAAACTGTCGACAGATACTCTGGCCTGGATTATGTCATATCTATCTGGTCGGACCCAATGTGTCCGTATTGATAACACAACATCCAGTCTCACTGCTACTGATATTGGCCTGCCACAAGGCTCTAATATCGGCCCTCTTCTTTTCTCCATGTATATAAACGACCTGCCATCTGTATGTGAGGATGTAAATATCCAGATGTATGCAGATGACACGGTTATTTATACTTGGGGAAAGGACGCTGAAACGGTTGCCAGAAAACTTACAGCAGCCATGGAGAAGGTGGCAAGATGGCTACATGACTCTTGTCTTACATTAAACATTAAGAAAACTGCAACAATGTATTTTGTAAACAAATATAAAATGTCATCCTTTCCAAATATAACGGTTAATAAGGAAATAATACAAAATGTTAGTGAATATCGTTACCTGGGTGTCATTTTGGAGCCAACACTTGGCTTTAAAAAACATATCAAACAGATGTGCCAGAGTCTTAAATACAACATAAAAACGTTCAAATGTATCAGGAATTCATTAACACTGGAGGCAGCTCAAACTTATTTTAATGCAATGATTATGTCTCATTTTTATTATTGTATAACATGTTGGTCGCAGGCAAGCAAAATGACACTGAGGCCATTGGAAACTTTGCACAAACAATCCCTCAAAATCCTTGACCGAAAACCACAACACCCCCATCATTGTTTAGTTCTCCAAAAATATAGATTGTTAAATTTAGCTAACATTCAAAGATTAGCATCAATACGAATGGCCCATCGAATCTTAAATAACACTGCACCAGTGCCACTTAAGCACTTTGTCCAGTTTACATCTGCTGTGACAACTAGAAACACACGAGCCTCCACCAGGGGGCAGTGTAGCATACCCAGATGTAAAACCTCTTTTGCACAATCAGCCTTTTCATATAAAGCCATAAAGGAATGGAACGACCTCACAACAAACTTCAAAAGTCTAACAGATTACTCTTCATTCAACAATTGAAGTTAAAAAGTGGCTTTGGAGCAATCAAAGCTGCTCACACAGTCACTAAGGTGGGCATTATGTTTGACACATCAACCTAATGTGTATTATATTTATCCATGAGAGCATTTTTATTGTAAATTGTGAGGTGTGTGTGTTAAAATCATGGTTGTTTTTACAAATGATGACAGATGTGAACAAAAGCATGTATTGTCTTTGTGTGATGATGTAAATGAGGTGTGGTTGTATTGTATATTAAGTATGTGTCCATGAAAGGGCATTTTATGACTTTTTTCTTAATACTTGTGTATGTTTTTATTGTTATAATTTTATTGCATGATTTTTGTATCCCTTTAATTTAGGTAGCCAGGGACTGCAGATGGAAATTAGCTATTTAGCTATAATCTGGTACAGAACATATCTGTCTTTGAGCTTAATGTTTCTGTACATTGTCCCTTCAAATAAAGACTAAACTAAAGTACATGTGTGTAACACCAAGGTACATGCCTATATCAAAGTACATGTTTGTAACACCAAGGTACATGCCTGTATCAAAGTACATGTGTGTAACACCAAGGTACATGCCTATATCAAAGTACATGTGTGTAACACCAAGGTACATGCCTGTATCAAAGTACATGTTTTTAACACCAAGGTACATGCCTATATCAAAGTACATGTGTGTAACACCAAGGTACATGCCTATATCAAAGTACATGTGTGTAACACCAAGGTACATGCCTATATCAAAGTACATGTTTGTAACACCAAGGTACATGCCTATATAAAAGTACATGTTTGTAACACCAAGGTACATGCCTATATCAAAGTACATGTTTGTAACACCAAGGTACATGCCTATATCAAAGTACATGTGTGTAACACCAAGGTACATGCCTATATCAAAGTACATGTTTGTAACACCAAGGTACATGCCTATATCAAAGTACATGTGTGTAACACCAAGGTACATGCCTATATCAAAGTACATGTTTGTAACACCAAGGTACATGCCTATATAAAAGTACATGTTTGTAACACCAAGGTACATGCCTGTATCAAAGTACATGTGTGTAACACCAAGGTACATGCCTATATCAAAGTACATGTGTGTAACACCAAGGTACATGCCTGTATCAAAGTACATGTTTTTAACACCAAGGTACATGCCTATATCAAAGTACATGTGTGTAACACCAAGGTACATGCCTATATCAAAGTACATGTGTGTAACACCAAGGTACATGCCTATATCAAAGTACATGTTTGTAACACCAAGGTACATGCCTATATAAAAGTACATGTTTGTAACACCAAGGTACATGCCTATATCAAAGTACATGTTTGTAACACCAAGGTACATGCCTATATCAAAGTACATGTGTGTAACACCAAGGTACATGCCTATATCAAAGTACATGTTTGTAACACCAAGGTACATGCCTATATCAAAGTACATGTGTGTAACACCAAGGTACATGCCTATATCAAAGTACATGTTTGTAACACCAAGGTACATGCCTATATCAAAGTACATGTGTGTAACACCAAGGTACATGCCTATATCAAAGTACATGTTTGTAACACCAAGGTACATGCCTATATCAAAGTACATGTGTGTAACACCAAGGTACATGCCTATATCAAAGTACATGTTTGTAACACCAAGGTACATGCCTATATCAAAGTACATGTGTGTAACACCAAGGTACATGCCTATATCAAAGTACATGTGTGTAACACCAAGGTACATGCCTATATCAAAGTACATGGTAGGCGGCCAGAGCTTCATGCCATCCTTTTCTCCTACCCAACAGTCAGAAATAAAGAGAGTGTCTTTTACTAACAAATTTTTTTGGTAGTCCTCAGCCTTTTCCTCCTTCACCTCTTGTTCGCTTTTCTTGGCTTGGACTCCCATTTCCCACGCAACAAAAGTTCCGGCAGTAATATCTTTTTTTATTTCCGAATGCCTTGAATCCACAACGACACAAATGGGCTTTCAAGGAGTCAACACTCCTTCTATTAAAGTATTAAAAGTCGACAATCGCTTCCAAATCAACACCACTCGGTTATAAGGAAGTCATTTTCTCGGTTTGTTTATCCCTTTCGACCTTTGACCCGTCAATTGAGAGTCTCGCGAGAACGAGACCACTGAATCCTCCAACAGGTCCATTGGCCTTTTATTCTACAAGACGTGGGTTCGATTCTTGGCAACGTCAGTTCCCAATTGTGTTTATCACTGGAAACATTATATTTATTAAAGTAAAGTATTCTGTTTTAACTCTTGTTAACCAGCTACGAGAAATCAATAGCTGGATAATGGAAAGGTTTTGTCCAAAAAAAAAAAAAAAAAAAGGCCTGAAACCAAAATTAAAAATGAACTAAATCTCCTCTGTTCTGTACATCATAGTCCAAGTGACATTATATTGTCATCTTCCTCTTTATGCCATTTCCTCAAGGTGACAGAAAAACATGATACAACCTGCCTATCATGTGATTCTACCATGTTGGCAAAATACAAACACACAATATATTTACTTATATAACACATAAAACATGGAATTAAAAGTGAACAGTACCCATCCCTACCAGCAAGTGTTGTTGTACTGGAAACTAATTTACAAACACAACTTCATCACACACAATACTCCACTATGGAATTGTTATATTAAAATGAGAAACTGATGCACTTATTGAGTGATGAAAGTATTTTATTATTTGAAGATTTCATTGTTAAGTACGAGCTGGGGGGGAAAAAAATACAAAAATTAAAAAGGCTTTCGTTCAAAATATTCTAATTACAGTATATCATCTTTTTAATTATTTACTATTTATTCTTTACTGTATTTTCTCTGGAACAAAAAAATACTCATATCTTGAAAGTTTCCCTTCTTCCAAAAGCAAAGGAGTTCATTTAAGAAAAAAAAGACAGAATTGACCACTTAAAATAATTTTTAGGATGTTGTTTTGCAATTGAATACAACACTTGTGCGTTCTGTGATATGGAAACAAAATAAACAGTTTAGTTTATGAATGTATGCAAAGTAAATCTCTGTGGGATGATGTACAATATTGGCTTTTGTCTGACACTCCAAACTTTGATTGCATATTAATGCATGTACTTGACTAAAAAAAACAAATAATACAAAATATCTAATCTATAAATATAGAGGCATGTTGACAAGATTGTGTTAAACAAACAACAATGTCACACATGTTCTATGTGCTGATTGTTAGAAAGTCAAAATTAAAGTCTTGACAGTTTATTTGAAATCCTGCAGTTTCATTTGCTGCTGCTGTTCTCACCAGCACACTTGTGTTTCTTACACTGGTACTTATAAGAGAATCTTTCACCACACACACTGCAACTCACCACTTTCTCTCCTGTGTGTCTTCTCATGTGTACTACAAGGTTTGATTGGTCACAAAAGCTTCTGTTGCAGATTGAACATGTGAAAGGTTTCTCACCAGTGTGTGTTCTCATGTGTACCTTCAAATAGCGACTTTCTACAAAACCTTTACCACATATTGAACAGAGAAAACGTTTTTCTCCGGTGTGTCTTCTTCTGTGTTTTGCCAAACATGAACTGCGTGCAAAACCTTTACCACAGATTGAACAAGAAAAAGGTTTTTCACCAGTGTGTGTTCTCATGTGTACTTTCAAATTGTGACTTTGTACAAAATCTTTACCACAGAGTGAACAGATAAAAGGTTTTTCTCCGGTGTGTGATCTCATGTGTGTTTCCAGAAGACAATGGTATTTAAAGGTTTTGTCACAGTGAGAACATTTGAAGTGAGTGTTGTCAGTGTGACATGTCTTATCATCTTTAGAGTCTTCATCATCAGTGTCAGGAGAGTGTGACGTTGTGTCCTCACTATCTGATAGTGGAGCTAAGAGCTTGTCTGCTTGTGATCCTCCACAGTGGTCTCCATCAGCTTCTGTTGTCATGTGTTGTGTTGAGCTGCTGCTTGGAGGCTCCGCCTCTCTCTTCTCCTCACTTTCACCTTTGACCTCATCATCTTCACTCTTCACAGGGACACCAATCACTGGGAACTCCTCCAACCATTTAGGCTGACGGATGTGGTGTTCCTCCTCTTCCTCTTTAATGTGCAGCGGCTCTTGGTCCTCCTCTTCCTCTTTAAAGTAGGGGTTCAGTGGGTCCTCCTTTTCCTCTTCAATGTGAAGGGTCAGCGGGTTCTTTTGCTCCTTAAAGTGAGGGGTCAGTGGGTCTTCCTCTTCATTTTTGCTGTGTAAGATCAGTGGGTCCGCCGCTTGACCTTTAATGTGAAGGGTCAGTTTAACACTATGGGTCTGTGGTGTCTCGTCTTCCTCTTTAATATGGGGGGGCTGTGGCTCCTCCCCTCCATCTTTAATGTGATGGGAATGTGGTACATATTCTTCCTCTTTAATGTGGTGGGGCTGTGACTCTTCTTCCTGCTCACGAGGAAGATGTTCTTCTACGACATCTGCGGGACAGGAGAAAACAAACATTCTTTAGAAAAGTCCAGCTTTGCTCAGTCACAGGAGACATTTTCCTGCACCAACATATGATTTCACAATCTCATCAGTTTTCCCTCACAGCAGTCAGGGTACTTCCAGCTGACACATGAAGAAGACCTTCAGGGGAATGCCTTCCCAGGCCAACGTCCAATCCACCCTATTCTAGGGATGTCCCGATCCGATATTTGGATCGGATCGGCCGCCGATATTTGCCAAAAAATGCGTATCGGCAAGGCAAAATGCCGATCCAGATCCAGTTTTTTAAAAAATTCCGGTCCGTGTTTTCCAACGCACCGATTTAAATAATACATTCCACTTTTCTGCTGCTCCCTAATTTCCGTTCCGCATTTTCCAACACACCTTCAACACATCCACAGGTCTGTGTCCTAACCGTTAAGACGGCCATGTGAATTAAAAGTTACCGGTAAAAATGTCAGCTGCCTTTGTGCGATATAGAAAATGACTTTATCGTGATATTCGAATATACTTTCTCACGCAGTTGCTTTTAGCTGCTGGCATTACACTACACTGACAGGCTCTTCCCACTCCTTCTTGTGTCTGCTTCTCACAGACAGCAAGCGCACCTTCTTACACACGTCATATACTGTCACGTCATACGTCACATACGTATACGCCCTCTCCCAGCAGAGAAGTAGCAGCATGGCTAACGTTAGCTGTGATGCTAGCGTAGCCGTGTGAGCGGTAATAATGAAGGAAGAATTAATTAATTCCCAAGAAAAACAGCAGGGCGTCCATTGTCTGGCGGTGGTTTGGCTTCAAGAGGGAATATGTCGAACAGACAACCGTAATTTGTCAAGTGTGGGGCAAAAGCGTTGCTATAAAAAGTAGCATTACTGCTAATATGTAGCATCATTTGAAAAGTCCCCTACTAGAAAATGAAGAGTGTTTGAAACTCTGCACGTCAACATGTCCATTGTGTATTATTCAAACTCAGCTAATTCAGCTGGCTAGTTGTTATCAAGAGTACTAAAACCCTTTTCAACATGAATCTGACAACTAAGTAGGTTAAATAACTTTAAACTTTAATAAATGCTCTATAAGGCCAGTATCGGCCAGTATCGGTATCGGATCGGAAGTGCAAAAACAACATCGGTATCGGATCGGAAGTGCAAAAACCTGGATCGGGACATCCCTACCTTATTCATATAAAAACATCCTAAAAGTCATTCCTGCAAACCTTAATGGTAGACGCCATACGTGAAAGTGTGCTGTTCTCCCTCTGAATAAGTCATACACACACAGGAAATAATGTACCACATGCCAGCCTCCACGCAGTAGTACTAGTGCTGAGCTCCCTCTGCTGGTGGACAATAATTACAGTGATTTTCACATTCATCTTTAGAGACATGTCTGCTCTAAAAAAAGCATGAGCACAGTCAACATGTTGGCCAAAAAAGATGACATCTGTTTTGCTTTCATTTAGATCAGGGGTCCGTGATATATTATTTTGCGGCCCCCACCTTAATATGAAAGTTTAATGTTAGTGCGACCCGCAAGTTTTATATGAATGGCGCTTGACAGCGTTGTGTGCGGAGCTGAAGGAATCTACCAATCACGGTGTGGTATATGGCTCTCGAGGGCCGAACATTGACGTCACTTGCGTGATGCAAGCTGAGAAACGTTTTGCCGCTTTTCCACTAGACCTGCACGCGGTCTTCCTCCCTCCTTCCCTCCCTCGCTCGCCCGCCTGCTCGCTCTCTCTGTCACTGTTTGTGTGTTTCTCTATCGCTCCCTCCCCTGGCGCCGCTGTAAACAGTCCGGGCCGGGGAGACGAGCGGTCCGGTAGCTTCCGAAGCACTCCGCCGAAGGACTGAGCGACAATACAAAACTGAAGTGCACTGGACCCCAGCGCTAATACTCCGGCAGAGAGTCGCTGGGCGAATTGGATGTGTAACACGTTAGTCGTGATGTTAGCCCATTCAGGGCTAAATGTGCTACCGTAACTGTAAACTCCACGGCGAGCCCTCCCTCCAGCTCCAGACAGAGACGATTTTTGTTATTTGGCTCCAAAATGGCTCTTTCAACGTTCTGGGTTGCCTACCCCTGCGTTAGTGGAAAAGCGGCAAACGAGTGAAAGCGACAGAAATGTTGCCATGGAGACGAGGGTTTTCTTACATGCCTGGCTGCAGTCACACCGCGACACCTGTCCATCAGTAATAACAGTTCCCGATAACCTGGACAAAATCAAACGGTTATTTGTTTGTTTTTTTTGGTTTAATTTTCATTGCCTCACACGATGAACACTACATATATTTCTATATGACGCCGGATATGACGTCACTTTTTTGCGCTCACTATCCCGGTACTTTCCCGGCTATTATCCGCCGACCGCCATGTTGCTGTAGGGAGGAAAAGCGGAACGACACACACTGCGGGAATAACATTATTCTCCGTGCGTCGGCTAAATACAAATATATTCCAAAACCCCAAACATGTCTTTTTCAAAGCCTGCAGTGAAGAGAAAGGTTAGTGATGAGCAAAGACAATTTCAGGAAAAGTGGGAGATGCAATATTCCTTTGTTGCGCACAGGGGCACCCCGACGTGTCTTATTTGCACAGAGAAAGTTGCAGTGCACAAGGAATACAATTTGAAACGTCATTATACAACTAGACATGCTGAGGAGTATGCAAAATACCAGGGAGATGAGAGAGTGAACCGGGTTGCAAATTTTAAAACCAGTCTACTGAGGCAAAAAGATTTCTTCAAGAAAGCAACCGAAAAGAGCGATGCAGCAGTCAAATCTAGCTACATGGACCGCTAGCCTGTGCATCAGATGGGGACATCTCTACGCTGCTGACCCGTCTCCGCTCGGGATGGTTCCTGCTGGCCCCACTATGGACTGGACTTTCGCTGATGTGTTGGACTTTCACAATATTATGTCAGACCCACTCGACATCCATTGCTTTCGGTCTCCCCTAGAGGGGGGGGGGGGGGGGTTACCCACATATGCGGTCCTCTCCAAGGTTTCTCATAGTCATTCACATCGACGTCCCACTGGGGTGAGTTTTCCTTGCCCGTATGTGGGCTCTGTACCGAGGATGTCGTTGTGGCTTGTACAGCCCTTTGAGACACTTGTGATTTAGGGCTATATAAATAAACATTGATTGATTGATTGATTGAATTCATTAAAAAGTGCATGTTGGATTTTTTTAAAGAAATCTTTTCTTGTGGCCCAGCCTTACCCAGTTTCTGCATTCAGTGGCCCCCAGGTAAATTGAATTTGAGACCCCTGATTTAGATAGTGTTGCGATAGTTAAACTGGGAAGAAGTAATCAGATTACTGACTACTCCTTCAAAATGTAACTTGTTTACCTTATTAATATTAGTAATAATGGATTAGATTAATTTAGTGTGTTTCTAAACACTCAAATTGCGTTAGAGTGAGAACTGAGAAGGCAACATTCATGCGGTCCACACATTCAATGTGGTAAGCTACATTTAATTATAATAATAATAATAATAACTAGATGAAGCAATTCCTGAAGGAATTGCATGTGAATGCTCCAATGCTGAAGTTGAACTGAAATGCTGACAGAATGTAGTTTTAATGGAAGAATAGTTTGAATGTTGGAATGGTTTGAATGTTGAAGAGTTTGAATTTCGGGAAAACCGGGAATTTTTTAAGTTCTTAAACCATCCATCCATCTTCTTCCGCTTATCCAAAGTCGGGTCGCGGGGGCAGCAGCCTAAGCAGGGAAGCCCAGAGTTCCCTCTCCCCAGCCACTTCGTCCAGCTCCTCCCTGGGGATCCCGAGGCGTTCCCAGGCCAGCCGGGAGAGATATTCTTCCCAACGTGTCCTGGGTCTTCCCCGTGGCCTCCTACCGGTCGGACGTGCCCGAAACACCTCCCTAGGGAGGCGTTCGGGTGGCATCCCGACCAAATGCCCGAACCACCTCATCTGGCTCCTCTCGATGTGGAGGAGCAGGGGCTTTACTTTGACCTCCTCCCGGATGGCAGAGCTTCTCACCCTATCTCTAAGGGAGAGCCCCGCCACCCGGCGGAGGAAACTCATTTCGGCCGCTTGTACCCGTGATCTTGTCCTTTCGGTCATGACCCAAAGCTCATGACCATAGGTGAGGATTGGAACGTAGATCTTAAACCAACTTGGTTTTTTTTGTCCTGACTAAGAGGAATGTTTTGACAGTGGAACGGTTGAAATGAGTTGAACAATGTGAAAGGAGTCATCGCACTAAAGAAGGTTGGAAATAAGGTTAGAAAAAAACAGGAATTCCTGGAAATTTGTTGAATGTGGAAAAATGGTTGATTGAATTTCCAGGATGAATTGAATGTGTTGAAGGTGGAATGGTTTGAAAAATGTGGGAATTGTGGAAGTTTGAAAAATGGATAATTAATTTTGAATGGGGAAAATGTCCCTAAAGACTGGGAATTCTAGAAAATCCGGGAATATCTTTTATTAAGTGTTGAAAGGGAGCACACACTGAATATGTTGAAGTTGGAACGGTTTGAATCGGATGAAAAATGTGCGAGTTGTGGAACTTCCCTTTTATTCCTTTCATTGGGAATTTCATGGAAATTTTTGAGAATTTCGGGGAAAGCGGGATTTTTTTTGAAAATGCTGAAAAAAATGTGAATGTTCTGAATGAGTTGAAATGGTTGGTGTTGGAATTTTTCAAATCGGTTGAGAAATGTTGACGTTGTAACATTTTTAATTGAGAAATGGTATTATGGAATTCCTTGAATTTCGGGAAAACCGGGAATTTTTCCAGTTCAAAAAGCAACTTTGTTTTCTGTCCTGATTAAGAGGAATGATTTGACGGTGGAACAGTTGAAGTGGGTTAAAAAATGTTGTAATTAAAATTTCCAGAATTAGTGGAATATGTTGAAGGTGGAATGGTTTGAATCGGTTGAAACATGTGGAAATGGTGCAATTTTGAAAAATGGCTAATTCATTTTGAATGGGGAAAAATGTCCCGGAAAAAGTGGAATTCTGGGAATTTTTGGAAGGGAAAGCCTGTGATTACCGAATAGGCTGAACAGTTTGAAGTTGGAAAGGTCTGAATCGGATGAAAAATTTTGGAGTTGTTGAACTTTGAAAAATTTCCTATTATTTTCAACGAGAATTTGATGGAAATGTTGGAATTTTTTTTGAAAATGCTAAAAAATTTGAATATTCTGAATGACTGTTGGAATTTTTCAAATCGGTCGAGAAATGTTGAAGTAGTAAACATTTTTCCATTGAGAAATAGTATTATGGAATTCCTGGAATTTTGGGAAAAGCTGGAATTTTTCCAGAGAAAAACACTTCGTTTTTTTGTCCTAATTAAGAACAATGATTTGCCGGTGGAACGGTTGAAAAATGTGGTCGACAGAAAAAAGTGTGAAAAAAGGGTTTGAAAAAACGGGAATTCTGGGTATTCTTCAAATTTTTAGGAACTTGGAAAAATGATAGTTTGAATGTCCAGGATTAGCGGAATATGTTGAAGGTGGAATGATTTGAATCGGTTGAAAAAAGTGGAAATGGTAGAAGTTTGAAAAATGGCCAATTCATTTTGAATGGGAAAAATTACTAAGCACTTATTTCTTCTCGTTTCAAGCTAGTTTAGAGGCTAGCTTAGCTCTTAGCTTGCCCGCCATTTGTGTGTAACATGTTTAGCCTCGTTCTACTGTCCTTCAGTGATAATAATACTTGTAAGAAATGTAATGTATTTGCTGCAATGGAGGATGGTTGAACTTGTGATGTAAGAAGATAAAGTTAGCTGTCGTGACAACTAATTCCTCTAGTCGGCCAACTGAACATCAAATATACAAATTAGCGGTTAAAAATCTGGACGTTTGGGGTCTTTGTGAGTGAAAACAGTTTAATTTCACAATTTTGCGATACAAGAAGACCTGGCAATAATGTCCCATACTAAATTAAAGTTTTAAGGTTTGATGAACATGACGGCCGAGTAGTACAAAGTTTAGTTTCTCCACAGTTTGGTGAGTCAGTTTTGTTCAACTAAACTCCTATTTGTTAAACCTTTGTACAAGTTTAAAACGATCGCAGTGCTAATTTTTGTTAGCCTGTCAATATGGTCGTCCATTGTATGTTAGCAACCTTTATCCTGTATGGTTGTATTGTTTTTTTTAGGTTTACACCAAACTGTATTGTTGATTGAACATGATTGTTACATGTATGTGCAGGTCTTTTACAGCCTCCTCAAACACACGGCGGAGAAAGCGTGGCGTCACTCCGGTGGGTGTACAGGTGTGTCGAAGGTACGTAGACACAGAAAACTCCCCCACAATGGTAATAAACCTCCTAGTCCTCTACATGTCATTACCACTAGTAACGTTACTATGAAACACGGAACCGTGCCGTCCTTGAGGCGACCATTCGAAATAGCGACTAAACTACAAAGCTAAAGCTGGCAAGGAAAATCCATACACCCACAACACATCTCATCTGCTTGTGTTGTTGTGAACGACATCATCCATGTAGGATTAATGTACAAACAGGACAACCTACTCAGTGGCCTAGTGGTTAGAGTGTCTGCCCTGAGATCGGTAGGTTGTGAGTTCAAACTCCGGCCGAGTCATACCAAAGACTATAAAAATGTATTACCTCTCTGCTTGGACTTCAATGGTTGGAATTGGGGGTTAAATCACCAAAAATTATTCCCGGGCGTGGCCACCGCTTCTGCCTACTGCTCCCCTCACCTCCCACGGGGTGATCAAGGGTGATAGGTCAAATGCCTCCATACCTCAAGCTGAGAACAGCAGCACACTTCCCCCTTCACAATAATAGGCCTGACTGCACTAACAAAATAAAGGTTTCAAAAAAGCACCTCACACAAGCATAATGAACTTATTGATGCATTTACACAATCATTATGCTTTGACCCAAAGTTCTGGTCAAAATTGTCCAAAGTTGTATTTCACCAATAAATGTGAGAGATTCTGCAGTTAATTAACAAACATTTTATATATTTTTATTTGACAAAAAAAAACAGTAAAAAAAAACAAGTGTAAAAGGCAAAGAATGGAATTAAAAACAATTAAAACATAAAACTGAATGTTATTGTTTTTTATATTGCCATTGTTATTTACATTTATTTGTACTATTATTTTACTTGTGGTTTATTCGTTACTAACTCATATCCGTTTTTTAAACTATATTTAAAGTTGAGTTTTGGTAAAATAATTACTGGTGTTTTCAAATTAATGAATAATTGTGTAATTAATTGTGATTACAATATCAATCACAATAATGGTGCTTATTATTTTTGCCATTAAGGTCCAGCCCTAACTGTACCCTTTTTAAACAACAGAGGGTGTAAAACACAATCTATTCTACATGTTTCATTGACTCAAGTTTATCTTTAATGCATCTAAAGGATATAAATAGCATTCTATGATGTGTCTTTTTCCATCCATCCATCCATTTTCTACCTCTTGTCCCTTTTGGGGTCACAGGGGGGCGGAACACCCTGGAAAATTTCATAAAACCTTTAAACTATTTTTTAAATGTTATCCTAATTAAAAATGTATCCTCCAGTTTGTGGCTATCATAAGGCATATTTCCAGAGGATATGCATTTTTACAGCATGTTTTAAAGAGATAGCATTTAAAAAATGACTTCTGGGTATATTAAATTGATCAACTAATTCTTATTTAGGGGGCTTAGTGAGCGGAATAGAGGCGCTCACATTGACTCCATTGTTAGAATTAGGATAGTTAAGATTTTGCTAACGTTTGTTTACGACTTAGAATGCATAAACAATGAAAACATATTACTGTCTTACATAAGGATTGTGAATGATAGGCAAAATAAAAATAAAAAAATCAGATCCCCTTTGATAATTTTTCAACATCCTGTGAACGGGCTGATGCTGTGGTGAAAGTGAGAAAATAAATACATGTCTGGAAAATGCAAATTTCAGCAAAAATGGCTGGGAAACTTTTTAAAACCTGGTTAAAGATTGTTGGCGGTAAACCCAGAGAGGCATGTGTATGTTGTAAAATTATGTTAGAATTAGCTTTATTATTTGGGTTTAGGGGGCCCCGGCCCAGATCTGACTTGTTCCACCACTGGTCATTGTGATTATATGATATATTCCAAATGTCATTTTCTTGTTATTAATCAAATATAAAGTTAGTAAACATGTGAGAGTAAGAAGTAAACAAACCTGTTCTGTGTAACACAACTTGATGTTTCTTGAAAACAGCGTCCAGTAGTTGATAGTTCTCCTCTTTTGTTCTAGAAAGTTTCGCCTCATATTCTGCTATCGTTCTTTCTAACACTACAAATATTTCTTCAACGGCAGCAGTTAGTCGCTGATCCACCAACGCTCTCAACATTTGTAATGTAGACATTTTCACACAATCACAACACTTTACTCTCACACTTGCTCTCTACTTAGCGATGTGTTGATAACTTCTGTGTCTTCTGTTAGCAGCTAACAAGCTAAGCTAACTAGCGAGCTAAGCTAACTAACAAGCAAACATAGCAGGAGAAGCGGCACAGTGCTTCTAGCGCATTGAGACGACTTTATCCTTGAATAAAGAATCAAATATGTATTTTATACGACGTAAATATTTCAAACTGGAGAACAAATAATAACACTGACTTATTAGCGTCCTGCACACTTCTTTCTCCGTCGATGTGCTTTCACGACAGTTAGCACGCTTGACGTTCTTCTTTTCAGTTTTACGGCAGCTGGCATCCATCTGTGTCGCATTACTGCCATCTTCAGTTTCATTTTAAAATGACATGACAATCTCTCATTGAGACCAGTATTGTTCAAAAACGTCCTATCCACAAGTCCCAGTACCCTCACTTGTTCACTCATAGTCACTCTTTCTATATTACATTTAGTACATTCCAAAAAAACGTGTTTTACTATTTCTAATACTTGATATTGTTGACACATTCCTGCAGGGTGTTTCCCAATTAAAAACTATTGATCATTTAAATAGTTATGTCTAATCCTAATTATGATCATTATTACTTGCTGCTTCCTTACAGTCCCTCCCATCTTGGAACCCGGACCAGGTTCTGAACAGAAAATAACTGCCTTCCTTTTTCATCATTTTCCCAAATGATTTGCCACTGATTTGCCTCTGTCAATCATACTTTTGCCATCCCTCTTAGATAACTTCATGTTTACATCAATCTCATCTTTCTTGCTTGCTGTTTTTGCATTTGAAACTCAGTGTTTTTTTTATTTTTTATTTGAAGTATAAAAAAAATCTGTTTTAAAATTCAGTGTATAAAAATTCAGTGTTTGAAAAAAATTTAGTGTTTTAAAACACAGATTGCAAAAATCCAGTGTACAAAAATTCGGTTTTTAAAAAGGTAGTGTTTTAAAACTCAAGTTTTAAAATTCAGTGTGTGCATTTTTTTAAATTTGGTGTATAAAAACAATGTTTGAAAAAAAATCAGTGTTTTGAAATTCAGTGTGTAAAAAAATCAGTTTGAAAAAAATGTATGTTTTAAAATTCAGTGTGTAAAAATTCAGTGTAAATATGATGTATAAAAAACAGTGTTTAAAAAATATATATTTTATAATTCAGGGTATAAAAATTCAGTGATCCATCTGTTTCTATGGAGGAAAAGCGGATGTGACGACAGGTTGTAGAGGATACTAAAGGCAGTGCCTTTAAAGGCAAGCCCCCAATACTGTTGTCCGGGTGGAAATCGGGAGAATGGTTTCTCCGGGAGATTTTCGGGAGGGGCACTGAAATTTGGGAGTCTCCCGGGAAAATCGGGAGGTTGAAACCGATACCGATAATTTCTGATATTACATTTTAAAGCATTTATCGGACATCTCTAATTTCGAGGTAGTGGAATTCGTTCCGAATCGGTTGAAATGTGAACGGTACCCATCCCTACCAGCAAGTGTTGTTGTACTGGACACTAATTTACAAACACAACTTCATCACACACAATACTCCACTATGGAATTGTTCTTATATTAAAATGAGAAACAAATCCATCTTTGTACAGCAATGGTTTGTAAAAGGCATTTGGTCGCTGATGCACTTATTGACTGATAAAAGTATTTTATTATTTGAAGATTTCATTAAGTACGACCTGCAAATTAACAAAAATATTTTAAAAAATATATAAAAGCTTTTGTTCAAAATATTCTAAATACAGCATATAATGTTTTTCGGAACTATTTTCTAAACTTGCTGGGCTTTTGGAGGATGGACACAATATTACAGATTTGAAACTCTGAAATTAGACAATTCTTTACTATTTCTTCTTCGCTCTATTTTCTCTGGAACAAAACTAACAAACAAAAAATACAAATTACTTGAAAGTTTCCATTCTTTCAAAAGCAAAGGAGTTCATTTAAGAAAAAAAAGACGGAATTGACCACTTAAAATAATTTTTAGGATGTTTTGCAAATGAAGACAACACTTGTTCGTTCTGTGATAGGGAAATAAAATAAACCGTTTATTTTATGAATGTATGCAAAGTAAATCTCTGTGGGATGATGTACAATATTGGCTTTTGCCTGACACTCCACACTTGTTTTCTGAAATTCATATTGTTTTGGGGATGTTAAAAATTTTTTTTATTTTTTTTTAAATACATTTTTAAAACACAATATTGAGAGTTTTTGTTTTATCTACAAATGTAAGTTTGTAAAAACAAAACCATCCTTCCATAAACAATTCAGTCATTTTCTCTCACTTTTATATTGCATAAAGACTCTGGGGACATACATATTAAACAATCTTAACACAATAATCAAATTACAAAAGAGAGTAACAAAGAGAATTAGTAAAATGGATTATAGAGACCCAACAAATAATTCATAAAGTCACACATTTTAAAATTGTATAAAAGACAACTGTTCAAATGATGTATAAAGTAAATAATAATATGCTTCCTGAAGTGGTCCAGAAGATGTTTCAGATGTGAACCAGTACATATGTATATCATATAAAAGGTGCTAATCTATGGAATCATTAACAATTACAAATAAAACTACGTCATACTTAAATATTTTAAACACCTATAAAAACACTATTATGAATAAGTCTAAAATTGTCTGATGAATATATATACACATAAAATGTTTATTGTATGTAAAATGTATTGTACTGTTTACGCTCACCTTTTCAGTCAAATTGTTCTGTTCAAATGTTTTAAAAAGTACACAATGTTGCATATTAATGCATGTACTTGACTGAAAAAAGCACAAATATAAAATATATAATCTATAAATATAGAAGCATATTCAAAAGATTGTTACACAAACAACAATGTCACACATGTTATATGTGCTGATGTTGTTAAAAAGTCAAAATTAAAGTCTTGACAGTTTATTTCAAATCCTGCAGTTTCATTTGCTGCTGCTGTTCTCACCAGCACACTTGTGTTTTTTACACTGGTACTTAGAAGAGAATCTTTCACCACACACACTGCAACTCAACACTTTCTCTCCCGTGTGTCTTCTCATGTGTTCTACAAGGTTTGGTCGTTCATGAAAGCTTCTGTTGCAGATTGAACAGGAATGTGATTTTTCACCAGTGTGTGTTCTAGTGTGTACTTTCAAACACTGATTTTGTGTAAAACCTTTACCACAGATTGAACAGCTAAAAGGTTTTTCGCCAGTGTGTATTCTCATGTGTACTTTCAAATTCTGACTTTCTGTAAAACCTTTACCACAGAGTGAACAGATAAAAGGTTTTTCTCCGGTGTGTGTTTTTATGTGTACTTTCAAATTGCAACTTGTTACTAAACATTTACCACATTCTGAGCAAGAAAGGTTTTTCTCCGGTGTGTGTTCTCATGTGTCTTTTCAGATAACTATGGTATTTAAAGGTTTTGTCACAGTGAGAACATATCAAGTGAGTGTTGTCAGTGTGACATGTCTTATCATCTTTAGAGTCTTCATCATCAGTGTCAGGAGAGTGTGACGTTGTGTCCTCACTATCTGATAGTGGAGCTAAGAGCTTGTCTGCTTGTGATCCTCCACAGTGGTCTCCATCAGCTTCTGTTGTCATGTGTTGTGTTGAGCTGCTGCTTGGAGGCTCCGCGTCTCTCTTCTCCTCACTTTCACCTTTGACCTCATCATCTTCACAGGGAACTCCACCAGTCGTTCAAGATGATCTCCCTCCTGACTGATGATGTGTTCCACCTCCTCTTCTTTAATGTGGGAGGTCTGTGGCGCCTCCTCTTCCTTTTTACAGTGGGGGGTCAGTGGTTCCTTCACTTTCTTTATGAAGTATGGGGTCACACTCTCTTCGTCTTTAAAGTGGGGAGTGAGTGGGTCCTTGTCTTCCTCTTTAAAGTAAGAGGGCTGTGGCTCCTCCTTCACCATCCTGAAGCTCCACTCATGTTGCTCAGAGAGAAGATGTGTCCTGCAGACGTCTGTGAAGAACATTACAATGACTTTTATTCGAAATAAACAGGACTTTTCCTAATGTGTTTGTTTCAACTCTGAACGCACGCACGCACCTAACATAGCACCCTCTCCATTTTTTTTCAGAGTTCCAACAAACTCATGGTGGGCATGAAAAGCTCCACCTGTGCTCTGGACCCCATCCCATCCACTCTGGTTAAAAACTGTCTCCCACCCATTTCCCCACTCATCATCAACATCATCAACTCCTCCTTCAGCTCTGGCTTAGTCCCCGATACCCTGAAACTGGCCCCTGTCACCCCCATCCTCAAAAAACCTGGACTCAACCCTAACACCATGAGCAACTTCCGCCCCATCTCCAACCTTCCCTTCCTGTCCAAAATACTGGAACGTGCCGTCGCCACTCAGCTCAAAACTCACCTCACTTCCAATGATCTGTTCGAACCATTTCAATCCGGCTTCAGCGAACGTCACAGCACTGAAACAGCCCTTTTCAAAGTCACCAATGACCTCCTCCTCTCCTCAGACTCCGGCCACCTCAGTATTCTCCTCCTCCTTGACCTCACAGCAGCTTTTGACACCATCAGCCACACCATCCTCCTCTCCCGCCTGGAATCATCCCTCAACATCACCGGCTCTGCCCTCTCCTGGTTAAGGTCATATCTCACTAACAGACAACAATACATCAGTATAAACAACTGCACCTCCTCCACTGCCCCTCTGTCACAAGGTGTCCCCCAGGGTTCGGTGCTTGGTCCACTTCTCTTCATCCTGTAGATCAGGGGTCACCAACCTTTTCGAAACCAAGAGCTAGTTCTTGGGTACTGATTAATGCGAAGGGCTACCAGTTAGATACACACTTAAATAAATTGCCAGAAATAGCCAATTTGCTCAATTTACCTTTAACTCTATGTTATTATTAATAATTAATGATATTTATCTTTGTGGAAACACTGATCATCTTAATGATTTCTCACAATAAATATATATGGAAACAGATAAATATCAATATGCAAGACTTTATTTTTATATTTTCTCTAAGTGCACATTTTTCAAATTGAACATTTTCAAATGATCACTTCTAAGACAGTCTTGTGAAATCTCAATATTCCATTTTAACTAGCTAGCCACTAACATTTTTTAACAAATCATGAATTACTTTGCACCATGTTTGTACAAATAATAACTCATGTAAAATACAAAAGTCAACTCTCACATTTTTAAATAAATCATGTCACACTTTGAACTGGACACCAAATCTGTTATCTGTTTCTTTGTCAGTTAGTGAAGACCTAGTCTTTAAAATAGTTTCTTGGATTTTCAAATTCTATTTGAGTTTTGTCTCTCTTAGAATTAAAAATGTCGAGCAAAGCGAGACCAGCTTGCTAGTAAATAAATCAAATTTAAAAAATAGAGGCAGCTCACTGGTAAGTGCTGCTATTTGAGCTATTTTCAGAACAGGCCAGCGGGCTACTCATCTGGTCCTTACGGGCTACCTGGTGCCCACGGGCACCACGTTGGTGACCCCTGCTGTAGATGGTCCCCCTCGATAACACCATCCGCCGCCATCACCTCCAATTCCACTGCTACGCAGACGACGTCCAGCTATAGATCTCCACAAAATCCATCTCCTCCGTAACTCTCTCCACCCTGACCGACTGCCTCACTGAAATCAAATCATGGATGCACTCCAACTTCCTCCAACTCAACTGCGACAAATCTGACATGCTCATCATCGGCCCCAAATCCCTCACCAAAACTGCTCACAACTTTCACCTCTCTGTCGACAACTCCAATCTGTCCCCATCCACTCACATCCGCAACCTCTGAGTCAGTCTGGACAATAACCTCTCTTTTGAACACCATGTCAACCACATTACAAGAACTCCTTCTCTGCCGCTGAAACCCTGATCCATGCCTTCATCACCTCCAGACTCGATTACTGTAACAGCATCCTCTACGGCTCATCTTGCAAAATCCTCAATAAACTCCAATACATTCAAAACTCTGCCGCCCACCTGCTCACCCACACCCGCTTTCGTTAGCACATCACCCCAGTCCTTCAGAAACTCCACTGGCTCCCCATTCCTCACCGGATCCACTTTAAAATCCTCCTCCTCACCCACAAAGCCCTCCACAACCAGAACCCCTGCTACCTCACCAACTTGCTTCACCGCCATACCCCTTCATGCAGCCCCCGCTCCTCTGATGCCAACCTCCTCTCCCCACCACTCAGAACCAAGCTCCGGACCTGGGGTGATAGAGCCTTCTCCATCGCTGCTCCTACCCTCTAGAACTCTCTTCTCAAACCCATCCGTGACTGCTCAGACCTTCCTACCTTCAAAAACCTTCTCAAAACACACCTCTTCAGATCTGCTTTTAACCTGTGATTAGTGTTCCGTGCCTTGTAATGTTCAGTGTTATTATGTATTTTACTATGTACTGCTTTTATATTTCTTGTATTATATATTATTACTTTGAACTGTTTTATATTTGAATTTTTTATCCTGTAAAGCGTCTTTGAGTACACTGAAAAGCGCTATATTTTTCGGTTCGGTTCGGTCTGCTCCGTTCTCTGGGCTGGACGGACGCTTTTCTGCTTGCTCTCGCTTGCTCTTGCTTCTGCTTGCATTTTTTGCTACTATCTGCTGCTATTTTCTTCTTCTTAATAAGACACAAAGAGCAACAGCTATTGGATACTTACAAAACCAGTGGGACTATATTTTCTTTTAGATAACAGAGGCATTTTTCAATATTTTTACGACGTCCTCAACACTACGCGAGGAGGCCTACCATTTCAAGATAAGCCTGAGCTACAGTGCTAAAGGTAATCAGCAGAAGATGCCTCCTTTCTCTACGGAAGATTACCACAAACTGCTACAGAAGATTTTACTGTTGGAAATAAAAATGAATCGGTTGGAAGTGAATTTAGAAGTGAATGGACAATGTGGCAACAACACCACTCTAGCACTCCTGTCGACTGAAAACACTGGACAGCACCATGCTACAACCCAGCTAACTAGCAACAATGAAGCTACAAAGAAACGGGAGGCCCCTGTAGAGTGTAATAATTCTACCAGCGATAATCCTCTCTGGAACACACTTGGTGCGAAGCCAAAGAGAAGACCACCTCCCTGCGACAAGGGAGAATGGATATCTGGCAGGACCCAGCGCCCCGATATCTCTGATCTGACCGGCTGGCCTGCGCTACCATCTTCAGCCAGGCATACTGCGTCATCAACTCCACTGCCACGTAGGACACAGCAGCGGACAGCTGAGAAGAGGAGAACCACCAATAAACCTCCCCAGCAAGCAAGTGTCCAACTAAAGAACAGGTTTTCCCCACTGTTGATGGACAATGGATCCCCCTCTGATTGCCTGAATAACCCACCATCACCACGCAGAAGGGTAAGACCTGCTAACTTTAAACCACAGAGAAAGCTAACAAGAGCTCCTGAAAATCTGATTGTGGGGGACTTTTCTGTAAAAGAAATGAAAAGCAATAATAACACCAAAGTACTCTGCTTTCCAAAGGATATGGTATCTGACATGGAAAAAAGAATCCTGGAAATTGTCGCTGCACACCCAAATGTGAAAAATATCATCCTGCACATTGATTTTAATGACATTGTAAAACAACAATCAAGAGAGCTGAAAGAGCACTTCAATAAACTCTTTGAAACAGTCAGCGCTGTGAATGCTGATGTTTTAATCAGTGGTCCTCTTCCCCCAATCAGGAGAGGAGCTGAGAGATTCAGTAGACTTTACTCGCTGAATGAGTGGCTATCAAGTGCACTTCTTGCTCGTTCAATGCATTTTATTGACAATTTTAGCTTTTTCTGGGACCGCAGGCATCTTTTTAAGGCAGACGGACTTTGCCTAAATAAGATGGGAGTAAAGCTTTTCATGAACAACATGTTTCACTTCCTGCATCTTGCATCTATCATCACTGCCAATGACAAGAGACAAGAGGAGCCACCGAGGAAGGAAGACACACCACAGCCTATCAGGAACGTCGAAGGAGGACCGCCATTGCAAAAGGAGAACGTCGACCATGAGATACACCAGAGCAAAGAGGAGAGGTGTCTATCCTCCTCTACCGCCCCCCCCCCCCCCCTCCATTCTGAATGCATGTGAAGATCCCCCCCCCCCCCACACCCCAAGCCATCCACGTCTCCATCTTTCTCCCTCCCTCAAGTAAACCTTTCTCCCCCCCTTCTCCCCTTGGAGTTCCGGGAGCTACCCCCACTCACGCCCCACCCTACTCCGATTTTTACCCCCCTAGATCATCGCTCACCTCCACCACCCCCTCCACGAAGGCATGCTCCACAACCCCCCAGCCATACTTCACCCTTCTCACGCAACCCCTTACACACCCTCAACGTCCACCTTCAGTAGTTCGTCCCAGCTCTGACGCTGCTCACTCCCCCTCCCCCTTACGGCAAACCCCGCCTCGCCCTGACAGCAGTCCTGAATATTTCTGATACAGAAAAGGGTTCAGCAGTAGACCACATTATCAGCTGGACCCAAGGTTGCCTACATCAAATCATGGCACCTTCTACATTCCTGTTGTGACTACCAAGAGAGTAAACATTGGGAAACTTAGCCACCCTGCTAACCTAAACAATCTCATTCCTATTCTCTCCAAATCAAAGCCAACATCGAAGCCTGTCAATAACACTACCAGGATGGGTCTGCTCAATGTCAGGTCTCTGAATAGCAAATCATTTTTAGTCAATGATTTTATTACCACTTCTAAACTTGACTTCATGTTCTTAACTGAAACATGGCTGGAACAAAATAACAGTGCAAGCATTCTGATCGAGACAGCACCCCCCAACTATAACTTCATTGATATATGTAGATCGGGGAAAAGAGGTGGAGGGGTTGCTGCTATATTTAAAAACATGTTTCAGGGGAAACAGATGTCACTTGGTGATTTTACATCATTTGAATACCTGTGTGCTGTGTTGAAATGCTCTCCCAAAATTCTGTTGTTAATTATCTACAGGCCACCTAAATATTCTGCAAATTTTTTCGATGATTTTACAGAATTATTGTCTAGCATCTCCACTGACTTTGACTGCCTGGTTATAACTGGTGATTTTAATTTTCATATTGACGATTTAAATGACAAGGGCGCAAAATAACTTTTTACTATTTTAGACACATTTGAACTGTCCTGTCTCAACATGTGAAAGAGGCTACTCATTGTAAGGGACACACTCTGGACCTGATTATCACAAAAGGTCTCAATGTTTCTGATGCTCTTGTGCTTGATCCTTCATTGTCTGATCATTTCTGTGTTTTCTTTAATATTTCTGTAATTCCGGACACACAAACAGAATCAAAGAATGTCAAAAAGCGGTACATAAATGAACATGCTAATGTCCTCTTTAAAAACGCCATCTCCTCACTACTACCTCTAAACCCATGTCATGCTGATGATCTTGTAAGCAACATTAATTCCAAAATTGTGAATATCATAGATATCATTGCACCTGTTACAGTTAAAACAATTTCTGGTAAGCAAAAGGCACCCTGGAGAAAATCTGCTGCTGTAACAGCCCAGAGAAGGGAGTGTAGGAAGGCTGAACGAATCTGGCGGAATACAAAACTTCATATTCACCATGACATCTATAAAGAGAGCCTCCAGGCCTACAATTTAGTCTTAAAGGCCTACTGAAAGCCACTACTACCGACCACACAGTCTGATAGTTTATATATCAATGATGAAATCTTAACATTGCAACACATGCCAATACGGCCGGGTTAACTTATAAAGTGCAATTTTAAATTTCCCGGGGACCTTCCGGTTGAAAACGCCTTTGGAGGATGACGTATGCGTGTGACGTCGCGAGGTCCACGGAAGTGTTTGGACCCTTTTGGACACAATACAAACAGCTCTGTTTTCTTCAACAAAATTCCACAGTATTCTGGACATCTGTGTTGGTGAATCTTTTGCAATTTGTTTAATGAACAATGGAGGCTGCAAAGAAGAACGTTGTAGGTGGGATCGGTGTATGCGGCTGGCTGTAGCAACACAACAAGGAGGACTTTGTTGGATAGAAGACGCGCTAGCGGCGAACTCACCTTGACTTCCTACGTCTCCGGGCCGCCGACTGCATCGTCGATAGCTGGAACGCAGGTGAGCACGGGTGTTGATGAGCGGAGGAGGGCTGGCTGGCGTAGGTGGAGCGCTAATGTTTTTATCATAGCTCTGACGAGGTCCCGTTGTTAAGTTAGCGTCGTTAGCAACAGCAATGCTAGGCTTCGACAGGCGTCGAATACACATTAACCGTGTATTTACATGTCCAGTGTTTGGTTCGGTGTCTCCTGATAGTAGTATTGTTGATCTTCTGTCTATCCTTCCAGTCAGGGATTTATTTATTTTGTTTCTATCTGCATTTGAGACAGATGCTATCACGTTATCTCATGCTAAAGAGCTTCGCCGATGTATTGTCGTGGGGATAAAAGTCACTGTTAATGTCCATTTCGCCTTCTCGACTCTCATTTTCAAGAGGATACCGTATCTGAGGTGGTTTAAAATACAAATCCGTGATCCACAATAGAAAAAGGAGAGAGTGTGGATTCCAATGAGCCAGCTTGTACCTAAGTTACGGTCAGAGCGAAAAAAGATATCTATTGAACTGCATTCTAGTCTGTCACTCTAACGTTCTTCATCCACGAATCTTTCATCCTCGCTCAAATTAATGGGGTAATCGTCATTTTCTCGCTCCTAATATCTCTCGCTCCATTGTAAACAACGGGGAATTGTGAGCAGCACTACCGCTTGTGACGTCACGCTACTTCCGGTAGGGGCAAGGTTTTTTTATCAGCGAGCAAAAGTTGCGAACTTTATCGTCGATTTTCTCTACTAAATCCTTTCAGCAAAAATATGGCAATATCGCAAAATGATCAAGTATGACACATAGAATGGATCTGCTATTCCCGTTTAAATGAAAAAAATTCATTACAGTAGGCCTTTAAAAAGTGCTAGAGAAAGATTATTCTCCAATATCATAAACAGCAACACAAATAAGGCCAAAACCCTATTCGCAACCGTTGACAGACTGACCAAACCCCCAACACAAATACCAGCCGAACTCCATTCCACGCAGAAATGCAATGAGTTTGCATTCTTTTATACTGATAAAATTGAAGACATCAGACGCGCCATCAATATCTCAAGTAAAAAAGTTGGATCACCACCCCATTTAGGCAAAAGTAACACAGCAATGATGGCAAGCTTTAATGCCATAGACTCTAAAACTCTTGTTAGGATCCGCTGCTCGGATCACAATTTGTTTACACTTTAGCGTCACGTGTTTGTTTCTGTTGCCATGACTGCAGATTTTACTCACCTGCCTCTGATCAGCGTTCGGGACGCGCACCTGTTGCCCGAGCACTGATCAGAGGGCTATTTAGTCTTTGCCCGGGCCTCACTCGGCCTGGCTTCCTAATTTGCTTTCACGCAACAGCTAACGACCACTTTGTTTCCTGCTAGCTCTCATGCTATGTTATTTTGCTTGCTAGCTCCCACGCTAGTCGTTTTTGTTTTTCTCCTGCCTGATTTAGTTCCAAAATAAATCATTTTCCTACCTGCAAGCTGTGTCCGAGCCGTCTGCATCCTTGGGAGAACACCACCGCACCACGATGCGACCCGGTCGTTACAACTCTAGTGGAAACGGTGACAGCTCTAAAGTCATCCACCTGCTGCCTTGATGTTTTACCTACAAACTTCTTTAAGAATGTTTTTGACTGCCTATCAACAGACGTCTTGCAAATAGTTAATCATTCTATTCAATCGGGCAATTTCCCAAAGGCTTTCAAAACTGCAGTCATTAAACCTCTTCTAAAAAAGCAGAGCCTAGATGCCTCTGTTATCAACAACTACAGACCAATTTCAAATCTGCCATTCATAAGTAAAATAATTGAAAAAGTTGTCCTCCAACAACTAAATCACTTCTTGGCTTCTACTGGCTGCCACAACAACTTCCAGTCAGGATTTCGACCTCTTCATAGCACAGAGACGGCCCTTCTTAAAGTTATAAATGACATCCGTCTAAACACAGACTCTGGCAAAACTTCAGTATTAATGCTTTTGGACCTCAGTGCTGCATTTGACACTGTCGACCACTCAATACTTTTGGACAGGTTGGAAAACTGGGTGGGGATCTCAGGCACAGTTTTAAGCTGGTTCAAGTCATATCTACAAGATAGGAACTATTTTGTTTCCATTGGTGACTTTGTATCAGAACCAACCAACGTAACGTGTGGAGTCCCCCAAGGTTCAATCTTGGGGCCGACTTTATTTAACATCTATATGCTCCCACTAAGACATCCATCCATCCATTTTCTACCGCTTATTCCCTTCGGAGTCCCGGGGGGCGCTGGAGCCTATCTCAGCTACAATCGGGCGGAAGGCGGGGTACACCCTGGACAAGTCGCCACCTCATCGCAGGGCCAACACAGACAGACAGACAACATTCACATTCACACACTAGGGCCAATTTAGTGTTGCCAATCAACCTATCCCCAGGTGCATGTCTTTGGAGGTGGGAGGAAGCCGGAGTACCCGGAGGGAACCCACGCAGTCACGGGGAGAACATGCAAACTCCACACAGAAAGATCCCGAGGCCGGGATTGAACTCACGACTACTCAGGACCTTCGTATTGTGAGGCAGACGCACTAACCCCTCTGCCACCGTGCTGCCCCACTAAGACAAATCATGCAAAATAATAACATTGACCATCATTGCTATGCCGATGACACCCAAATCTATGTAGCGCTATCACCAAATGACTATCGCCCCCAAGATCTTCTGTGCCAGTGCATTGAACAAGTCAAATACTGGATGTGCCAACATTTCCTACAACTAAATGAAGATAAAACTGAGATAATTGTTTTTGGTGCTAAAAAAGAAAGGTTTAAAGTCGTCCAACACCTTCAATCACTGTCCCTGAAAACCTCAAATAAAGCCAGAAATCTTGGGGTTATTTTAGATACTGATTTACATTTCGACAGTCACATCAAATCAGTAACAAAATCGGCCTACTATCACCTCAAAAATGTAAAAAGACTAAGAGGGCTCATGTCAGCTCAAGACTTTGAAAAACGTGTACATGCCTTTATTGCCAGTAGGCTAGACTATTGTAATGGTCTCCTTGCAGGTCTTCCCAAAAAAAACTGTCAGGCAGCTACAGCTTGTTCAGAACGCTGCTGCTAGAGTTCTAACAAAGACCAAAAAATGTGAGCACATTACACCAATTCTTAAATCCTTACATTGGCTCCCTGTACATCAGAGAATTGATTTCAAAATCCTCCTGCTCACATATAAATCACTACATGGTCTAGGACCGAAGTATATCACTGATATGCTCCCACTATATAAGCCCTCTAGATCACTAAGATCTTCTGAGACCAATCTGTTAGCGGTTCCCAGAGTAAACTCAAATCAAGGGAGAGCATCATTCAGTCACTATGCAACAAATAGCTGGTATAAACTTCCTAAAGATGTCAGACTCTCCCCAACTCTGACTACTTTTAAAACTAGACTGAAGACTTTTATGTTCACCTTAGCTTTCAGCTAAATCTTTTAATCTTTTAACTTTTAACGTCTGCACTGTTTTTATTATTTTTATTGTCTGCATTTTAATTTTGCTTTTATTTTCTTTCATTTCACTTTGTTGTCTGTGAAGCACTTTGAGTCTGCCTTGTGTATAAAAAGCGCTATACAAATAAAGTTGCCTTGCCTTGCCTTGCCTTGTCTTGCCTTGCCTATATCAAATAAAATGTATTATTTATTATTAATGAAGAGGCGTTGTATAGTTCACATACACGCTCCTGTTGAATGAGATATATTAGATATATAGAGATGACAGACACATCTTTCATAGATTTTCAAAACAAACAACTGACATCTGACAAATCAGACTGTTAGTATCAGACTGTAAAATACATGGTCATCTTTAATGGATTGATCGGTCAAATCATACTGTCACTGACCTACTGATCACACCGGAAGCGTGGCTTAGAGATCATAAATCATTTTGATTGATGGGTTTTTGGCTATTTGACAGAGAGTGTGTCCTATATTCTCTTATGGCCCCCACCTATGGAACAGCCTGCCAGAGAGCCTCAGGACTGCAGAGACCGTTGATATTTTTTTAAAAGGGCTAAGGACACACCTTTTTAATCAGGCTTTTTATTGATCATGTTAAACTCCTGTTTTTTATTATTCATTGTGTTGTTTTCTATCTTAATTATTAATATCACTTCTATTAATCGCTCAACGTGCTGCTTTTATCAACTTATTATTGTGTTATTTATATTTTATTTTTTACATATACTTTGTCATATGCTTCATACAATTTTTTGAGATTTTGGCGTTAAATTTGAGTTTGTGTTTACAAAAACTTGTGTTCACTTCCTGTTCTCAAATTATTCACAATATACTCCATAAGTAATAACATTAAAAATAAATACATAATAATGAGTGAAGTAAGTTATATTTCATATGGTGAGATAAATGAATGTGAGTGTGAATGTTGTCTGTCTATCTGTGTTGGCCCTGTGATGAGGTGGCGACTTGTCCAGGGTGTACGTCGCCTCCCGCCTGATTGTAGCTGAGATAGGCTCCAGCGCCCCCCGCGACCCCGAAGGGAATAAGCGGTAGAAAATGGATGGATGGATGGAGATAAATTCAGAATGTTTATCATGGTTCTTCTTCTTTGTACTTTGTAAACACTTTAAGTGTGAAGAGTTTCTTGAAGTGGATTATATTAGTACATTGTTTGATTGCTTTGCTTAATCCATTCCATCATTTAATTCCGCATACTGACATACTGAGTAGAATAGAATAGAATAGAAAAAGTACTTTATTGATCCCTGGGAGAAATTCAGCAGGTCTGAAGTGTTGTACGTGCGTACAAATGTTTTAAATTACATTTTTCTGTAAGATAATATTTGTCCTCTTTTGTTGAGAAGAATTGTTGTATATTCTTGGCTAGCAGATTGTAGTTTGCTTTGTGCAGTACTTTCGATTCTATGATTAAAGGGTTTGAATGTTCTCTATATCCAACATGATGTATTATTCTAACTTTTTTGTAACACTGTTAATGAATGAAGTGTACTTTTGTAGTTATTTCCCATATTTCTACACAATAACTCAAATATGTAACACTAGTGAGCAGTAGAGAATATGACGTGATTTTTGATCCAGAACATGTTTTGCTTTATTCAGTATTGACGTGTTTCTTGCTACTTTAAAGTTCAAGTTCAAGTTAAAGTACCATTGGTTGTCACACACACACTAGGTGTGGTGAAATGTGTCCTCTGCATTTGACCCACCCCCTTGTTCACCCCCTGGGAGGTGAGGGGAACAGTGGGCAGCAGCGGTGCCGCGCCCGGGAATCATTTTTGGTGATTTAACCCCCAATTCCAACCCCTGATGCTGAGTGCCAAGCAGGGAGGTAATGGCTCCCATTTTTATAGTCTTTGGTATGACTTGGCCGGGGTTTGAACTCACAACCTACCGATCTCAGGGCGGACACTCTAACCACTAGGCCACTATACACCATTATGTTGTATAGTTTTTATATGAGATTTTCAGTTCATTTTATCATCAATCATTATACCTAGAAATTTGGTTTCATTTACGCTTTCAAATTGTATTCCATTTATTTGTATTTGTGTTTGACTTTCCCTTCTACTGTTACCAAATAGCATTATTTTACTTTTACTGAGGTTCAAAGATAGTCCGTTTTTGTAAAACCATCTCTTTAATTTGTTAATTTCTTCTGTTATTATTTGTATTAACTTCTGTGTGTTCTCTCCTGAACAATAATACTAACTTTAAATATTTTGTAACTTTACAAATGTCATTTATATATAGATTGAATAATTTTGGTCCTAGCATTGATCCCTGAGGTACACCACAGGAGGTATTTAGTGTTGTAGAACTGTGTTCGCCTAGCTTCACGTATTGTTTCCTGTTGGTTAAGTAACTTCTAATCCAGTTTAAGACCAACCCTCTGATGCCATACCGTTCAATATTTTTGGATTGAAATATTGTGATGAAAATATTGTGATTAATTGTGTCAAATGCTTTAGTTAGATCCATAAACACTGCTGCTGCACATTTTTTTACTATTATTGCATTTGTGATCTCTTCTGTCATTTCAATAAAAGCCATTAAAGTTGAAATATTAGCTGTGTATCTATATTGGTTCTCATCTAGTATTCTAAGTTAGTTTATGAACTCTCTAATCTGTTACTGAACAGTTTTTCATTGATTATAGAAAATTGTACCATGATTCACGTGGACCCCGACTTAAACAAGTCGTATTCGGGTGTTACCATTTAGTGGTCAATTGTACGGAATATGTACTGTACTGTGCAATCTACTAATAAAAGTTTCAATCAATCAAAAAAAAAAAAGGAACAAGTCTAAAATGTGTAAATTTGTGTTTGTCTCCAGTCTTATAAATTGGCGCAACTTTAGCTATTTTCCTTTCATTTGGGAATTTGCCTGTTTGAAATGATAGGTTACTAATATACATCAATGGTCCTGAGATCTCTTAAATAACCTTTTTTATCGTTTCCATATCAATTCCATTACTATCGATTGAAGTCGTAGATTTGCATTTTTTCACAATTTTAACTATTTCCTCCTGTGTCACATTATTGAGGAACATTGAGTTGGGATTTCTATCTATGGTGTCATTATAGTCCTCAGTTGAAACTGGGTCTGGAATCCTTTCCTCCAATTTTGGTCCAATATTTACAAAATAATTATTGAAGCTTTCAACTACTTCCTACATGTTGTCATTATTTTTGTTTCCGTCTGAGAAGTATTGAGGGTAATCCCTCTTAGTGACATTTTTAATAATGCTATTGAGGATGCCCCATGTTGCTCTCATATTGTTTTTGTTCCTGTCTAATAAATGACTGTAATATTATTTTCTACATGTTCGTAGTATGCTAGTTAGCTTGTTTTGATACTTTTTGTACAAACCCCGTTTCCATATGAGTTGGGAAATTGTGTTAGATGTAAATATAAATGGAAAACAATGATTTGCAAATCCTTTTCAACCCATATTCAATTGAATGCACTACAAAGACAAGATATTTGATGTTCAAACTCGTAAACTTTATTTTTTTTTTTGCAAATAATAATTAACTTAGAATTTCATGGCTGCAACACGTGCCAAAGTAGTTGGGAAAGGGCATGTTCACCACTGTGTTACATGGCCTTTCCTTTTAACAACACTCAGTAAACATTTGGGAACTGAGGAGATACATTTTTGAAGCTTTTCAGGTGGAATTATTTCCCATTCTTGCTTGATGTACAGCTTAAGATGTTCAAAAGTCCGGGGGTCTCTGTTGTGCTATTTTAGGCTTCATAATGTGCCACACATTTTCAATGGGAGACAGGTCTGGACTATAGGCAGGCCAGTCTAGTACCCGCACTATTTTACTATGAAGCCACGTTGATGTAACACGTGGCTTGGCATTGTCTTGCTGAAATAAGCAGGGGCGTCCATGGTAACGTTGCTTGGATGGCAACATATGTTGCTCCAAAACCTGTATGTACCTTTCAGCATTAATGGCGCCTTCACAGATGTGTAAGTTACCCATGTCTTGGGCACTAATACACCCCCATACCATCACACATGCTGGCTTTTCAACTTTGCGCCTATAACAATCCGGAGGGTTCTTTTCCTCTTTGGTCCGTAGGACACGACGTTCACAGTTTGCAAAAACAATTTGAAATGTGGACTCGTCAGACCACAGAACACTTTTCCACTTTGTATCAGTCCATCTTAGATGAGCTCAGGCCCAGCGAAGCCGACGGCGTTTCTGGGTGTTGTTGATAAACGGTTTTCGCCTTGCATAGGAGAGTTTTAACTTGCACTTACAGATGTAGCGACCAACTGTAGTTACTGACAGTGGGTTTCTGAAGTGTTCCTGAGCCCATGTGGTGATATCCTTTACACACTGATGTGGGACGGCGTGGTGAAGTTGGTAGAGTGGCCGTGCCAGCAATCGGAGGGTTGCTGGTTACTGGGGTTCAATCCCCACCTTCTACCATCCTAGTCACGTCCGTTGTGTCCTTGGGCAAGACACTTCACCCTTGCTCCTGATGGCTGCTGGTTAGCGCCTTGCATGGCAGCTCCCGCCATCAGTGTGTGAATGTGTGTGTGAATGGGTGAATGTGGAAATACTGTCAAAGCGCTTTGAGTACCTTGAAGGTAGAAAAGCGCTATACAAGTATAACCCATTTATCATTATTTATCATTTATGTCGCTTGTTGATGCAGTACAGCCTGAGGGATCGGAGGTCACGGGCTTAGCTGCTTACGTGCAGTGATTTCTCCAGATTCTCTGAACCCTTTGATGATATTACAGACCGTAGATGGTGAAATCCCTAAATTCCTTGCAATAGCTGGTTGAGAAAGGTTTTTCTTAAACTGTTCAACAATTTGCTCACGCATTTGTTGACAAAGTGGTGACCCTCGCCCCATCCTTGTTTGTGAATGACTGAGCATTTCATGGAATCTACTTTTATACCCAATCATGGCACCCACCTGTTCCCAATTTGCCTGTACACCTGTGGGATGTTCCAAATAAGTGTTTGATGAGCATTCCTCAACTTTATCAGTATTTATTGCCACCTTTCCCAACTTCTTTGTCACATGTTGCTTGCATCAAATTCTAAAGTTAATGATTATTTGCACACAAAAAAAAAGTTTATCAGTTTGAACATCAAATATGTTGTCTTTGTAGCATATTCAACTGAATATGGGTTGAAAATTATTTGCAAATCATTGTATTCCGTTTATATTTACATCTAACACAATTTCACAACTCATATGGAAACGGGGTTTGTACTTATTTCTGCCTCTGTAGTTATTTGTGTTATCGATTTTCTATATAATGCATTCTTCTTACAAACATTTTTTAATCCTTTTGTCATCCATTATTGATTGTTCTCCCTCTGCTTTCTACTGAGTTGTTTCCATGGACAATAAAGTTTTATGAACGTGTTTAAGAAATGTTCATATGCTTCATCAACATCATTTTCATTGTACACATTGTCCCAATTTTGCTTTTCTAGCTCATTTTTAAAGAAATCATTCTCTTCTCTGTGCCTAGTCTCCGAAATGTCCTTTTGTCTTCCATGTTCTTCTTCTTGTAGTTTCCATCATATATTGAGAAAACTGGCAGATGATGACTAATGTCAGTTATAAGTAGACCACCTGTAGTGTTATCAAAATCATTGGTAAAAATATGATCAATAAGTGTGGCACAGTGTCCTGTGATTCTGCTGGGCTAAACAGATGCTGTACATAGTATCAATGAAGTCATCAATGGACTTTTGCTTGTTAGGGTTCAATAAGTCAATATTAAAGTCACCACATAAGAACATTATTTTTTGACCATTGTCCATGTAATTTACCTTGATCCAATCTTCAAATGTTTCTATACTTGACTTAGGTGATCTATATAAACAACTGATGAATACATTTTTGCTTTTTTCCTGACATATTTCAATGGTTATACATTCTACAAAACCCAAAAGCAGTGAAGTTGGCACGTTGTGTAAATGGTAAATAAAAAGAGAATACAATGATTTGCAAATCCCTTTCAACTTATATTCAATTGAATAAACTGCAAAGACAAGTTATTTGATGTTCAAACTGGAAAACCTTGTTATTTTTTGCAAATATTAGCTCATTTGAAATTTGGTGCCTGCAACATGTTTAAAAAAAGCTGGCACAAGTGGCAAAAAAGACTGAGAAAGTTGAGGAATGCTCATCAAACACTTATTTGGAACATCCCACAGGTGAACAGGCTAATTGGGAAATGCTCATGAAATGCTCAGTCATTCACAAACAAGGATGGGGCGAGGGTCCCCACTTTGTGAAAAAAAGCGAAAGCAATTTGTCGAACAGTATAAGAACAACATTTCTCAACGAGCAGTTGCAAGGAATTAATGGATTTCACCATCTACGGTCAGTAATATCATCAAAAGGTTCAGAGAATCTGGAGAAAGCACTGCTCGTAAGCGATGATATTACCGACCTTCGATCCCTCAGGCTGTACTGCATCAAAAAGCGAAATCAGTGTGTAAAGGATATCACCACATGGGCTCAGGAACCCTTCAAAAAATGCTGTCAGTAACTACAGTTGGTCGCAACATCTGTAAGTGCAAGTTAAAACTCTACTATGCATGGCAAAATACATTTATCAACAACACCCAGAGATGCCGCCGGCTTCGCTGGGCCCGAGCTCATCTAAGATGGACTGATACAAAGTGGAAAAGTGTTCTGTGGTCTGACGAGTCCACATTTCAAATTGTTTTTGGAAACTGTGGACGTCGTGTCCTCCGGAACAAAGAGGAAAATAACTATCCAGACTGTTATAGGGGCAAAGTGTAAAAGCCAGCATCTGTGATGGTATGGGGGTGTATTAGTGCCCAAGGCATGGCTAACTTACACATCTGTGAAGGCACCATTAATGCTGAAAGGTACATACAGGTTTTGGAGCAACATATGTTGCCATCCAAGCAATGTTATCATGGACGCCCCTGCTTATTTCAGCAAGACAGTGCCAAGCCACGTGTTACATCAGCGTGGCTTCATAGTAAAAGAGTGCGGGTACTAGACTGGCCTGCCTGTAGTCCAGACCTGTCTCCCATTGAAAATGTGTGGCGCATTATGAAGCCTAAAATACCACAACGAAGACCCCCGGACTGTTGAACAACTTAAGCTGTACATCAAGCAAGAATGGGAAAGAATTCCACCTGAGAAGCTTCAAAAATGTGTCTCCTCAGTTCCCAAACGTTTACTGAGTGTTGTTAAAAGGAAAGGCCATGTAACACAGTGGTAAAAATGCCCCTGCGACAACTTTTTTGCAATGTGTTGCTGCCATTAAATTCTAAGTTCATGAATATTTGCAAAAAAAAATGTTTCTCAGTTCGAACAATAAATATCTTTTATTTGCAGTTTATTCAATTTAATATAAGTTGAAAAGGATTTTCAAATCATTGTATTCTCTTTTTATATACAAATTACACAACGTGCCAACTTCACTGGTTTTGAGTCTTCTAAGACAAAGTAAACAGTCCAGTTGTGATGGACTGAATGCCCTGAGAATAAAATGATATGTGGATGTTGTGCTTACTTGGACTGTGATGAAGCTGTGAGGACTCAGGTGGTTTGTCTTCATGCTCTTCAGTCTTCACAGAGACAACAGTCAGTGGAAACTTGCTGACATCATCCTCCTCCTGCCCTAGAAGACACTCTCCCTCCTGAGTGATCCACACTTCCTCCTCTTCATCTTTAATGTGGGGGGGTGGGGGGGGGGGTGGGGGGGGGGGGGCTGTGGATCCTCCTCTTCCTCTTTAAAGTGGGGGGGGGGGGGGGGATGGACATCTGTTGGGTAAATAAGCCAATGCAATTAAGAGAGAATATAAATAGTTTTGGACTGACACTCATACTTGCCAACCCTCCCAATTTTCCATATAGACTGGACTTTCGCTGATGTGTTGGATCCGCTGTGGACTGGACTTTCACAATATTATGTCAGACCCACTCGACAGCCATTGCTTTCGGTCTCCCCTAGAGGGAGGGGGGGTTACCCACATATGCGGTCCTCTCCAAGGTTTCTCATAGTCATTCACATTGACGTCCCACTGGGGTGAGTTTTTCCTTGCCCGTATGTGGGCTCTGTACCGAGGATGTCGTTGTGGCTTGTGCAGCCCTTTGAGACACTTGATATATACACACACACACACACACATACACATATATATGTGTGTATATATATACACCCACATATATATATATATATATATATATATATATATATATATATATATATATATATATATATATATATATATATATATATATATATATATATATATATATATATATATATATATATATATATATACATATATATATATATATATATATATATATATATATATATATATATATATATATATATATATATACATATATATATATATATATATATATATATATATATATATATATATATATATATATATATATATATATATATATATATATATATATATATATATATATATACATATATATATATATATATATACACATACATACATACATACATATATTTATATATATATATATATACACATATATATAGGTTGATGTGCCTTTTCAACATTGCGTGGAAGTCTGGGACAGTGCCGAGGGAGTGGCAGACTGGGGTGATGGTTCCCCTATTTAAAAAGGGGGATCAGAAGGTGTGTGCTAACTACAGGGGTATCACACTACTCAGCCTCTCTGGGAAAGTTTACGCCAAGGTACTGGAAAGGAGGGTCCGGCCAATAGTAGAAACCTCAGATTCAAGAGGAGCAATGTGGATTCCGTTCTGGTCGTGGAACAACTGACCAGCTCTTTACTCTTGCGGGAATCCTGGAGAAGGCCTGGGAGTATGTCTACATGTGCTTTGTGGATTTGGAGAAAGCGTATGACCGGGTCCCCCGGGAGATCCTGTGGGAGGTGCTGAGGGAGTACGGGGTGAGGGGAACCCTGCTGAGGGCCATCCAATCTCTGTACAACCAAAGCGAGAGTTGTGTCCGGGTGCTTGGATGTAAGTCGGATCCGTTTCCAGTGGGGGTTGGTCTCTGCCAGGGCTGCGCTCTGTCACCTATCCTGTTTGTGATTTTCATGGACGGGATTTCTAGGCAGAGTTGTAGCCATGCCGGAGAGTGTATACGTCTCGAAGGCTAAAGATTGCGTCACTGCTGTTTGCAGATGATGTGGTCCTGATGGCACCTTCGGTTCGTGACCTTCAGCTCTCACTGGATCGGTTCGCAGCCGAGTGTTCAGCAGCTGGCATCTCCCTTAGAGATAGGGTGAGAAGTTCAGTCACCCGAGAGAGACTCGTAGTAGAGCCGCTGCTCCTTCGCTTGGACAGGAGCCAACTTAGGTGGTTCGAGCATCTCGTGCGGATGCCACCACGAGCTTCTCCCTAGGGAGATCCTCGTTGCACGTCCCACTGGGAGGAGACCCCGCGGCAGGCCAAGGACTAGATAGGGGATTACATCTCCTCTCTGGCCTGGGAACGCTTCGGGATTCCCCAGGAGGAAGTTGCTAATGTTGCTCTGGAGAGGGAAGTCTGGGGTCTCTGCTAGATCTGTTGTCCCCGCGACCCGATTCCGGATAAGCGGTTGAAGATGGATGGATGGATGGAGTCAGGCCTATTATTGTGAAGGAGGAAATGTGCTGCTGTTCTCAGCTTGATGTGTGGAGGCGACTTGAGGCTGTTTTTTTTTAAAAAGGAGAGAGATAGAGACTCTGAAGTTGCAACTGATGTCCTGTTTGTACATTAATCCTACATGGATGATGTCGTTCACAACAACACAAGCAGATGAGATGTGTTGTGGGTGTATGGAATTTTCTTGCCAGCTTTAGCTTTGTAGTTTAGTCGCTATTTCGAATGTCCGCCTCAAGGACGGGATGGTTGCGTGTTTCATAGTAACGTTACTAGTCATTGTGACATGTAGAGGACTAGGAGGTTTATCACCATTGCGGGGGAGTTTTCTGTGTCTGCGTACCTTCGACACATCCGTACACCCACCGGAGTGACGCCACGCTTTCCCTGCCATGTGTTTGAGGAGCCTGCAAAAGACCTGCACATACATGTAACAATCATGTTAAATCTACAATACTGTTTGGTGTAAACCTAAAAAAAACAATACAACCATACAGGATAAAGGTTGGCTTTTTAGCTTAATGCTAACATAAAATGGAAGACCACATTGACAGGCTAACAAAAATTAGGACTGCGATCGTTTTAAACTTGTACAAATGTTTAACAAATAGGAGTTTAGTTGAACAAAACTAACATAAAACAACAGATGCATTTTTACTTACATACTTATATTCACCAAACTGTGGAGAAACTAAACTTTGTACTACTCGGCCATCATGTTCATCAAACCTTAAAACTCTGATTTAGTATGGGACTTTATTGCCGGGTCTTCTTGTATCGCAAAATTGTGAAATTAAATAGTTTTCACTCACAAAGACCCCAAATGTCCAGATTTTTAACCGCTAATTTGTATTTTTGATGTTCAGTTTGGCCGACCAGAGGAATTAGTTGTCACGACAGCTAACTTTATCTTCTTACATCACACGTTCAACCATCCTCCATTGCAGCAAATAATCATCACTAAAGGACTGTAGAACGAGGCTAAACATGTTACACACAAAGGACGTGCAACCTAAGAGCTAAGATAGCCGCTAAACTAGCTTGAAACGAGAACAAATAAGTGCTTAGTAATTTTTCCCATTCTAAATGAATTGACCGTTTTTCAAACTTCCACCATTTCCACTTTTTTCAACCGATTCAAATAATTCCACCTTTAACATATTCCGCTAATCCTGGACATTCAAACTATAATTTTTCCAAGTTCCAAAAAATTCAAAGAATACCCAGAATTCCCGTTTTTTCAAACCATTTTTTCACCCTTTTTTCTGTCGACCACATTTTTCAACCCACTTCAACCGTTCCACCGGCAAATCATTCCTCTTAATTACGACAAAAAAACGAAGTTTTTTTCTCTGGAAAATTTCCAGGTTTTTCCCAAAACTCCAGGTATTCCATAATGCTATTTCTTAATGGAAAAATGTTTACTACTTCAACATTTCTCAACCAATTTGAAAAATTCCAACACCAAACATTCATTCATTCAGAACATTCACATTTTTTTGCATTTAAAAAAAAAATCCCGCTTTTCCCAAAATTCCCAAATTTCCATGAAATTCTCATTGAAAATAATGGGACATTTTTCAAAATTCCACAACTCCAACATTTTTCATCCCATTCACACCGTTCCAACTTCAAAAACGGTTCAGCCTTTTCGGTAATCACGGGCTTTCCCTTGACAAATTCAAAAAAATTCCCAGAATTCCACGTTTTCTGGGACATTTTTCCCCATTCAAAAGGAATTAGCAATTTTTCAAAATACCACCATTTCCAGATTTTTCAACCCACTTCAACCGTTCCACCGGCAAATCATTCCTCTTAATTAGGACAAAAAAAAAATGTTTTTTCTCTGGAAAATTTCCAGGTTTTTCCCAAAATTCCAGGTATTCCATAATACTATTTCTCAATGGAAAAATGTTTAGTACTTCAACATTTCTCGACCGATTTGAAAAATTCCAACACCAAACATTCAGTCATTCAGAACATTCACATTTTTTTGTGTTTTAAAAAAAATTCCGCTTTTCCCAAAATTCCCAAATTTTCATGAAATTCTCATTGAAAATAATGGGACATTTTTCAAAGTTCCACAACTCCAACATTTTTCATCCCATTCACACCGTTCCAACTTCAAAAACTGTTCAGCCTATTTGGTAATCACAGGCTTTCCCTTGACAAATTCCAAAAATTACACGTATTCCGGGACATTTTTCCCCATTCAAAATTAATTAGCCATTTTTCAAAATTCTACCATTTCCACATTTTTCAACCGATTCAAACCATTCCAACTTCAACATATTCCACTAATTCTGGAAATTGAAATTACAACCTTTTTCAAGCCACTTCAACCGTTCCATCGTCAAATTATTCCTCTTAATCAGGACAGAAAACAAAGTTGTTTTTTGAATTGGAAAAATTCCCGGTTTTCCCCAAATTCAAGGAATTCCATATTACCATTTCTCAATTAAAAATGTTACGGCTTCAACATTTCTCAACTGATTAGAAAAATTCCAACACCAACCATTTCAACTCATTCAGAACATTCACATTTTTTAGCATTTTCAAAAAAAGTCCTGCTTTCCCCAAAATTCTCAAAAATGTCCATAAAATTCCCATTGAAAGGAATGAAATGAAAGTTCCACAACTCGCACATTTTTCATCGATTCAAACCGTTCCAACTTCAAAATATTCAGTGTGTTCAGGAATTGTGTGCTCCCTTTCAACACTTATTAAAAGAAATTCACAGATTTTCTAGAATTCCCAGTCTTTAGGAACATTTTCCCCATTCAAAATTAATTATCCATTTTTCAAACTTCCACAATGCCCACATTTTTCAAACTTCCACATTTTTCAAACCATTCCACCTTCAACACATTCAATTCATCCTGGAAATTCAAACAACCATTTCTCCACATTCAACAAATTTCCAGGAATTCCTGTTTTTTTCTAACCTTATTTCCAACCTTCTTTAGTGCGATGACTCCTTTCACATTGTTCAACCCATTTCAACCGTTCCGCTCTCAAAACATTCCTCTTAGTCAGGACAAAAAAACAAGTTGGTTTAAGAACTTAAAAAATTCCCGGTTTTCCCAAAATTCAAACTCTTCAACATTCAAACCATTCCAACATTCAAACTATTCTTACATTCATGCTACATTCTGTCAGCATTTCGGTTCAACTTCAGCATTGGAGCATTCACACACAATTTCTTCAGGAATTGCTTCATCTAGTTATTATTACTATTATAATTAAATGTAGCTTACCACATGAACAATGCCTTCTCAGTTCTCACTCTAACGCAATTTGAGTGTCTAGAAACACACTAAATTAATCTAATCCATTATTACTATTATTAATAAGGTAAACAAGTTATATTTTGAAGGAGTAGTCAGTAATCTAATTACTTCTTCCCAGTTTAACTATGGCAACACTATCTAAATGAAAGCAAAACAGATGTCATCTTTTTTGGCCAACATGCTGACTGTGCTCATGCTTTTTTAGAGTAGACATGTCTCTAAAGATAAATGTGAAAATCACTGTAATTATTGTCCACCAGCAGAGGGAGCTCATCACTAGTACTACTGCGTGGAGGCTGGCATGTGGTCATTTTTTTCCTGTGTGTGTATGACTTATTCAGAGGAAGAACAGTACACTCTCACGTATGGCGTCTACCATTAAGGATTGCAGGAATTACTTTTAGGATGTTTTTATATGAATAAGGTGGATTGGATGTTGGCCTGGGACGGCATTCCCCTGAAGGTCTTCTTCATGTGTCAGCTGGAAGTACCATGACTGCTGTGAGAGGAAACTGATGGGATTGTGAGATCATATGTTGGTGCAGGACAATGTCTCATGTGACTGAGCAAAGCTGGACTTTTCTAAAGAATGTTTGTTTTCTCCTGTCCCGCAGATGTCGAAGAAGAACATCTTCCTCGTGAGCAAGAAGAAGAGCCACAGCCCTACCACATTAAAAAGGAAGAAGATGTACCACATTCCCTTTACATTAAAGAGGGAGGGGAGGAGCCACAGCCCCCCCCACATTAAAGAGGAAGATGAGATGCCACAGACCCATAGTGTTAAACTGTCCCTTCAAATTAAAGGTCAAGCGGCGGACCCACTGATCTTACACAGCCAAAATGAAGAGGAGGACCCACTGACCCCTCACATTAAAGAGGAAGAGGAGGACCCACTGAACCCCTACTTTAAAGAGGAAAAGGAGGACCAAGAGCCGCTGCGCATTAAAGAGGAAGAGGAGGAACACGGCATCAGTCAGCCTAAATGGTTGGAGGAGTTCCTAGTGACTGGTGTCCCTGTGAAGAGTGAAGATGAGGTCAAAGGTGAAAGTGAGGAGAAGAGAGAGGCGGAGCCTCCAAGCAGCAGCTCAACACAACACATGACAACAGAAGCTGATGGAGACCACTGTGGAGGATCACAAGCAGACAAGCTCTTAGCTCCACTATCAGATAGTGAGGACACAACGTCACACTCTCCTGACACTGATGATGAAGACTCTAAAGATGATAAGACATGTCACACTGACAACACTCACTTCAAATGTTCTCACTGTGACAAAACATTTAAATACCATAGTCTTCTGAAAAGACACATGAGAATACACACTGGAGAAAAAACTTTTTCTTGCTCAGAATGTGGTAAGTGTTTAGTAACAAGGTGCAATTTGAAAGTACACATGAGAATACACACTGGTGAAAAACCTTTTTCTTGTTCAATCTGTGGTAAAGGTTTTGCACAAAGTTCATCTTTGGTAAAACACAGAAGAAGACACACCGGAGAAAAACCTTTTCTTGTTCAATCTGTGGTAAAGGTTTTGTACAAAGTAACAATTTGAAAGTACACATGAAAACACACAGTGATGAAAAACCTTTTTCCTGTTCAACCTGTGGTAAAGGGTTTAGAGAAAGTAAATATTTAAAAATACACACGAGAACACACACTGGTGAAAAACCTTTCACATGTTCAATCTGCAACAGAAGCTTTTGTGAACGATCAAATCTTGTAAAACACATGAGAACACACCCAGGAGAGAAAGTGGTGAGTTGCAGTGTGTGTGGTGAAAGATTCTCTTCTAAGTACCAGTGTAAGAAACACAAGTGTGCTGGTGAGAACAGCAGCAGCAAATGAAACTGCAGGATTTGAAATAAACTGTCAAGACTTTAATTTTGACTTTCTAACAACATCAGCACATATAACATGTGTGACATTGTTGTTCTATATTTATACACCCATTTTTTTTTCCAAGTCCATTACATGCATTAATATGCAACATTGTGTACTTTTAGATTGATATAAACTATTACAAGAAGAACAATTTTACTAAAAAGGTCAGTAAATCCAAAACAGTACAAAACATGTGATACATTCAATTAATATTTAGTGTATATACATTTTATACAATATAATTTCCTTATAAAATGTGTGACTATGTGTAACATTGTTGTTTGTGTAACAATATTTTAATATGTTTCTACATTTATAGATTTGATATTTTGTATTACTGTTTTTTTAGTCAAGTACATGCATTAATATGCAACATTGTGTACTTTTATTAAAAATTGAACAGAACAATTTGACTGAAAAGGTGATAGTAAAAAGTACAAGACATATTTTACATACATTAAAAAAATGTAAGTGTATATATATTCATCATACAATATTAGACTTATTCATAATAGTGTTTTTTATAGGTGTTTGAAATATTGAAGTGTGACATATTTTTATTTCTAATTATTAAACATCCCATACATTAGCACCTTTATATGATATACATATGTACTGGTTCACATCTGAAACATCTTCTGGACCACTTCAGGAAGCATATTATTATTTATTTTATACATAACATGAACATATGTCTTTTATACAATTTTAAAATGTGACTTAATGAGTGATTTGTTGGGTCTCTATAATCATTTTTATTAATTATCTTTATTACTCTCTTTTGTGATATGATGATTGTGTTGTGATTGTTTTATATGTATGTCCCAGACCTTTATGCAATATAAAAGTGAGAGAAAATGACTGAATTGTTTGTGGAAGGATGGTTTTGTTTTTACAAACTTACATTTGTGGATAGAATAAAAAAAATCAATTATTGTGTTTTAAACATTTTGTACGTTTTTTTTTTTCTTTTTTAACATCCCCAAAACAATATCAATATCAGAAAACAAGTTTGGAGTGTCAGACAAAAGCCAATATTGTACATCATCCCACAGAGATTTACCTTGCATACATTCATAAAATAAACTGTTTATTTTGTTTCGATATCACAGAAAGAACAAGTTTTGTCTTCAATTGCAAAACAACATCCTGAAATTATTTTAAGTGGTCAATTCTGTTCTTTTATTTTTATTTTTTATGAACTCCTTTGCCTTTGGAAGAATGGAAACTTTCAATGTATTTGCCTTTTTTGTTTGTTTGTTTTGTTCCAGAGAAAATACAGCAAAGAAGAAATAGTAAATAATTGTCTAATTTCAGAGTTTCAAATCTGTAATATTGTGTCCATCCACCAAAAGCCCAGAAAGTTTAGAAAAGAGTTCTGAAAAACATTACATGCTGTATTTAGAATATTTTTAACCAAAAACCTTGTATAATTAAAAAAAAAAAAATTGTCTATTTGCAGGTCGTACTTAATGAAATCTTCAAATATTATAATAGTTTTATTGCTCAATAAGTGCATCAGCGACCAAATGCCTTTTTCAAACCATTAGGGTTGCCAACACCCAGACTTTGAAATAAGGGACATCTCGCGGGCGGTCATAACATTTTTGGTGTCATTTGTAAAATTTGTGTATCCCCTATTTCAGTCCGGGCGTGAAAAAATGCTTAGAAAATGCTTTAAAAATGCCCAAATGCTTAGAAAAATGAACTTTACACCTCCACTAGACCACTGTTGCACTTACTGTAGGTCCTATTTATACCATAATCACAAGAATTGTATTCTTCAACCTCTTCAACCAATTCTTCAAATTTATTTTTTCAAAATGTGCAAAACAGAGGGGGAAAAAAATCAAAAAACCCAATTGGGATGGGTGCGGGATCAAAAAAGGAACACTTACAAGAACAAGAAAGAAAGAAAGGTCCGCACACACCGCCACAGCAGTGTGAAAAAGAGCGCTTGCTCGAAACGTCATACTTAAATAAAATAAATCCTGATCAATGTAAAATGTGCAAAACAGAACATTTGCAGTTTCTTCAAAAACATTTGCCATTAAACAGCTGGCACACAAGGACCAAACAGGAAGCTTGATAATATGGATGTTAACAATGTTAAGTTAAAGTTAAAGTACCAATGCACAGCGGTGTGTGCGGACCTTTCTTTCTTTCTTGTTCTTGTAAGTGTTCCTTTTTTAATCCAGCCCATGTGAATGTCCATGTAAGATGGAGGTCAATGCCCGTAAATGTCCTTCATGGAGTGTTAGGGCCAGGGGACGTCCTGGTGACACTTATGATTGATAATAAAAAAAAAGGAGAACATTTGTAAAAACGTAGTAGGAGTATGTTAGAAGCACAGCCTGTGGTGGAAAAAAAAAATATATATATATATACATATATATATACATACATATATATACACTGTAAAAATGTTCACCGTTTAATTACAGTAACCTACTGGCAGCTAATGGTTCCAGTATAAAACTGTTTTTCTACAGCACACATACTGTGATTTATCACTACAGTTTATTACTGTAAAAGGTATCACAGTACTGTGCTGTATCAAATATACGCTTCACAGCATAATACTGTCATCTGTTTAGCGGCATTACACTGTTATTTTAGTGTATCTACTGTAATATCCATGAACAGTTAATTACAGTAAAATAATTGTAAGCATTATAGACTGAGCTTTACAGTATAATGTCACTAGAAGTTAATGAGTTGAACTTTTAACTTTTCAAAATCAAAACCCCTGCAATCTGCTGGCATAAAAATGACTGGAGAAATGGCCTTGCAAGTTTATGCTTTTATTAACCATTTATTTTAAAGCGCATCAAATACATTCAATGTACATTTAGTGCATTCTTCTTATTTTCAGTGAAGCATTTTAACATTTAGAACATGTCAACTTAATTTCAAACTGGAGACAAATAACTGAACACGAGTCCAGTGTTTAGTTGTCGGCTACATAAAGCCCCACTCAAAGTCTGTGAGATGTTTTATAAGGGTGGCTACGTGAGGATTTACAGTTGCTGCCTTTTTCTGGACCAGCTTCCCGGTCTTCTTGGACACCACCTTTCCCTGGCTAGCCTTTGTTCCCCTCTCGGGGTTAACGCCAATGAATCGCCTAAAAAAGAGAGAAAGCATATTAGATATTCTGTTGTGATTGAAGATTACTTGCAGTCGATACAGAACTCCCCTCACATTGTTAATTAGGAATATGCACAGCACAAATATTCATAGCAATTTTAGGATATATGTGAGCCTATACCATAACCACAGCTGTAGGTGAGTGAATGCTCTAAAACCCATTAAGACAAATTCAGAGAGGAAGACAATGCTAAAGCCTCCCCAATCCCTCTCTCTATTTATGTGTTTTCTCTCCATCTACGGGACCGTGTATTTACGCTGATGTTTCCTGCTTTCACCCATTTAACATATTGTTACCTGCTCATTACCTATCTTCTTTGCATCCTGGGGTCACACTGGTGCTTCTTGCCTTTATCCATTCAACATATCTTTACCTGCACATTACCTACCTTCTCTGCATAGTGTGGTCACGCTGGTGCTTTCTGCCTTTACCCATTCAACATATCTTTACCTGCACATTACCTACCTTCTCTGTGTCCTGGAGTCTAGCTGGTGTTTCCTGCCTTTACCCATTCAACATATCTTTACCTTCACATTACCTACCTTCCCTGCATCCTGTGATCACACTGGTGCTTCTTTCTTTCACCATACTACATATCTTCACCTGCACATTACCTACCTTGTCTGCATTGCCTCGACCACACCGGCGCTTCCTTCTTTCACCCATTCAACATACCTTCACCCGCACATTACCTACCTTCTCTGCATAGTGGGATCACGCTGGTGCTTCCTGCCTTTACCCATTCAACATATCTTCACCCGCACATTACCTACTTGCTCTGCATCCTCGGGTCACGCTGGTGCTTCCTGCCATCACCCAGTCAACATATCTTTACCTGCAAATTACCTACTTTTTCTGCATCCTGGGGTCAAACAGGTGCTTCCTTCTTTGACCCAGTCAACATATCTTTACCTGCACATTACCTACCTTCTCTGTATCCTAGAGTCAAACTGGTGCTTCGGTCCCTAATAAGAAGGTCCACAAAGGAACAGATGAGTCATTGATTTAAGACACAAAATTGGGGAAATGACAAGTCAAATTCCTGAACAGAGGTGAGAAAAGGGGCAAAATATCCTAACAGTATTTAACAGTATCAAGAGGATTTACCTTTGAACAAATTCCAATGTCCGAGCACCTTCCTCTTGGTATTCCAAGTTGAACACATAGTAGGTGGCAAGAAGGGCAGCAAGCCCTGAGATGAAGCTAGGTTGGACGCCTTCGCAGATGACATCACCTTCCATGCTGATCATCCAACGTTTTATTGTGACTTTGTCACCAGCAACTGGTACAGTCAAGAAATGCAGTTTATGTTCCTAAACAGTATCCAATATGGGTAACAATTTAAAGGTATTTGGAATGGCCACCTCACACCTCTCTTTACTCTGTTTACATCTAGTCTCCTAAGGTGTACTGCTGCAAATCATTACTTTCCAATGTTCGGAATGACAAAAACAACAATGATACAAAAACATCTGCAGGAGAGCATAGTATACATACGTTTAGGACAAACAGACTTATGTTCTGCGCTCCATGAGACACTTACCCAGCAGTATCAGTCGTGGACTGGTCGGGAGGGTCAGTGTCCGCTCCACATCGGCTGCAGTGGCAGACATCTGTAGAAAAAATAGGTCACCATGATGACTTGTGACAAAATATAACATGGCAGTTGGGAGCATCATTTAATTCAAATGTAAGAATACAATATTTCTGCATAATTTGGTGGGTAAGAGATTGAAAAACAATAACAAAAAAACATTGCATTTTAGAATATTTATAATATTAATTTAGATGTTTGTATGCTTTTGTAGCTTAATAGTGCTAAACTTACATCTGCAAGGAGTATCAGTGCATCTTTTCTTTCATCAAAATAGGCCATCAACAGCTGGATGATACAAAGAGTCAACTCCCCATCTTCATCCACAGGAAGGGTAGACTGAGAATGATGGTTCTTAGCTTTAGGACAAACAGACTTAAGTTCTGCGCTCCATGAGACACTTACCCAGCAGTATCAGTCGTGGACTGGTCGGGAGGGTCAGTGTCCACATCGGCTGCAGTGGCAGACGTCTGTAGAAAAAATAGGTCACCATGATGACTTGTGACAAAATATAACATGGCAGTTGGGAGCATCATTTAATTAAAATATAAGAATACAATATTTCTGCATTTGTCCAAACCGTCTTTTTGTTCTGAGTGGTTTGGTTGTTCCTTCATGATTGATGTTCTCAATGCGTGTTTCCATTTGAGTGAGGAATGAAGTAAAACCTCCACTAATGATGGCACCTTCTGGTGTCATATCAGCAAAACTACATGGGTACTGCTTAACAATTTTTTGGCAGATTACGAGACACTCACTGCACGTTGGATTAGCCTCATACCTTCTCATTTCATCCACAAGGATTCTAATCATTTGGCATTTGATATTATGATGATAGTATATATGATAGGATATATCTGTATCATGAATCAACTTAAGTGGACCCTGACTTAAACAAGTTGAAAAACTTATTCGGGTGTTACCATTTAGTGGTCAATTGTACGGAATATGTACTTCACTGTGCAACGTACTAATAAAAGTCTCAATCAATCAATCAATGGCGTCGCTTGTCAGGAGCAGGTCTCCTGCTGTTGGTGATAGCTGACTGCACTTCAGCAGGCATTTTATCCCATGGGACTTGAAAGGTTTCATGCCATTTACTGGATATTATGGCGAGCTGGCTTACTCCACTCTGAGAACAAAGTTAAGTTAAAGTTAAAGTACCAATGATTGTCACACACACACTAGGTGTGGCGAAATTATTCTCTGCATTTGACCCATCACCCTTGATCACCCCCTGGGAGGTGAGGGGAGCAGTGGGCAGCAGCGGTGGCCGCGCCCGGTAATCATTTTTGATGATTTAACCCCCAATTCCAACCCAGCAGCGGTGGCCGCGCCCGGTAATCATTTTTGATGATTTAACCCCCAATTCCAACCCTTGATGCTGAGTGCCAAGCAGGGAGGTAATGGCTCCCATTTTTATAGTCTTTGGTATGACTCGGCCGGGGTTTGAACTCACAACCTACCGATCTCAGGAGGTGCTGAAGCTGGTGAAGAGCTTGACAAGGGCGAAAAGCCAGCCAGTGAAGATGAAGAGGAGCAAGGCAATGGACTGGAGAACAAAGACAGACTTCCGCCTGCAGACTTTTGATGTACCAAGTCATCTGGCAAGGAGTGGAGATCAAGCACGACTGTTGTAGTTTCTAAAACGCATAGAAATAAAGCCAAATGTATACATCACTAGATTCAAAATTTCTCCCATATGCATGCATGTCAATTCAAACAATTGTTTGGAATACAACTGCATTAAGGCTTTTGGGAGAACTGTAGAATATCTGACAGGTGCAAATCTCTACTCAAATGTATTCATTCTATGTCAAATGAATGTTATTCTCTCTCAACAATTACTGTAGCTTTAACTAGATGGGAGAACTACAAACACAAGATTGATAGTTACCCATTTTAAATGCCTCCAGAAGTTTCCTTTGCTGGATAACCGGCAATAGGTCTTTGATCTCATCCTGCTGTACATACTTGAGGTCTGCTTTTGATTCCACACCTGAGCTTTTCAGTGTTGAAACGACCAGTTGTACAATATCCTCAGACAGGTTGGGTAAAGTTCTGAGGATGATGACTTTTATTTCCTCACAGATGGATGACATGAATCTAGAATATAGGGACTGAATGGTGAAGAATTAGTGAGGACACGCCCCAAATAAAATATTCAGGCAGTGGGTAGTAATCAAACAGCTCTGCTTGACTAACAGAGAAGTAGGTTTCCTGCATACGTGTATTGTAATAGACATTAATGTAAGGTTGACGAAAAATGATATATCTCAGTGATAAAATAAGCTGTTACATTTTTATCAATGACAACCTTTTTAATTTTTCCTACAACAAGGCCATCATCATTACGACCTATAACAACAAACATGTTGCTCTTGTATGTTGTCCCTTTCACAGTCACGTGATGACTAATGAGGGCATTTTGAGGATCAAAGTTAAGATTGACTGTCTCATCTTTTTATTGTAGTCTCCCACAATAAGTTCAGTTCCCTTCTCTACCTCAACAGATGGTAGAAACAGGGTCCCAGAACTTGGGGGGGGGGGGGGGGGGGGGGGGGGGGGTATTTTTTATTTTTGATAAATAAATACAATCATGTGTGCTTAGGACTGTATCCCTGTAGACTGTATTGATCTATATTGATATAATAATGTATATATTGTGTGTTTTACGTTGATTTAATAAAAATATATGTATATATATATTTTTTTCTTTTCTTGTGCGGCCTGGTACCAATGCGGCCCGGTGGTTGGGGACCCCTGCCGTATATCATCGCACTTCGCGCTACATGAGACAATATTACAAGGTAAACCTTCTGCGCAGATCAGTCCTACTCTTGCCATATTTATGGCGACGGCTGTGAGTTTTGAAGGCTGAGAATTTGGAAAAAACTATTGTGCATTCAGGGAAAGCACACTTAATGCATTAGGCATACAAGCATGTGTCCAACATACGCAAATACATTGCTGCAAGTCGTAGCACATATGTAGCAAGTTATCCTCTTTTTGAGATGACTATGACATTATGATCACTATGACAAAAATGAAGAAAACTTAGCTAGTTAGCATGCAGCGGTACATGTGGTCAACGATAGTGTCTGTGATGCTGACTGTGACGCTATGTCATTTCGGACTTTATATGAAGCAATCCAAACAGAAAACGACACAGCAAGGTACAAGTGACTCTTACCTTGTTATCAAAAACACAGCAGTAGGATGGATTTAGGTGATTGTATAGCTGGGGGTGGCAGCAGGTTATCGCTCGTCCATCCATCGGTACTTGGCAACTTCAGAATTATGATGTGCGGAATGATACTTGAATATTGATAAAAGGAGTGCCAGATCTTTATGCTCTAAAATTGATTTTCAAATCAGAATGTCGATACTTTGATAGTACATGTTTTGAGGTAAAATATCATTAACAGCAACACAATGAGAAGTACTATTGAAATATTGTATAAATGACACGGTTTAGTGGGAACTACTTTTTCTTCCACCTGGGTACGTGTTATGCGTGAGAGCAGCAGATCGAATTGTGGGCGGACCCAAGAAACAAATCTGAAAAACACTGTATTATACTGTAGGTTGTGCAGTAGCTTACTGTTGGTCGATATTTTTTGTAAAATGCAACAAAATGTACAGTACTTAACTGTATTTAAGAAGAACAGTATATAACTGTAATTTTTTGGGGGTATTTTTACAGTAATTTTTTACAGCACCCCCCGCGACCCCAAAAGGGACAAGCAGTAGAAAATGGATATATATATTTATATAAAATACAAAATAAAAATACAATAAAAAGCTTAGTCACTCACCTATTTCTTTCTCCAGGGAAACTTTCTGCTGCTCTTCCTGCGACCACAAAGCGCGGTCCTAGTGCCCTCTACATGGTCCTAGTGCCTCCACATGGTCCTAGTGCCCTCCACGTGGTCCTAGTGCCTCCATGTACCCTAACCGCCATTAAACAGAAAAAAGAAGAACGACGAAGCCAACTTGGAAGTGGTCCATTGAAATGTTGCTAGCGCGACCTCCTGTACTGTAGAATGTAGTATGGACCATAGGACAGGACGAAGAAGTCCCGTTAAGAAGCTGTGGAGGCCTAAGATGCTCTACTAGTCTGCTGGAAATGGAAAGAAGACGAAGGAGTAAAAAGCAAAATGGCGTTTGACAGAGAAGGCCTAAACGTGGCCACTGGCCATTATTGTTTCTTTATTTGTATTTAGTGCATACATGTACGCATATATGTCGTGTAGTAGATGAAACATTGTTAGTCATTGTTTGTATCCGGATACATTAGTCTGAGCGCACTTTATGTGCTAGCTTAGCTTGCTAGTTAGCTTAGCTTGTTAGCTGCTAACAAAGAGACGCGGACGTTATCAACACATCGCTAAGTAGAGATCAAATGTGAGTGTAAAGTGTTGTGATTGTGTGAAAATGTGCGAAAGAACGATAGCAAAGTATGAGGAGGAACTTTGTCCAACAAAAGAGGAGAAGGAGCGACAACATCAACTTATGGACGCTGTTTTCAAGAAACATCAAGTTGTGTTACACAGAACAGGTTTGTTGACTTCTTACTCTCACATCTTTACTAACTTTATATTTCATTATTAACACTTTTCTTCAATAGGAATATGCTTTGTCTTGTGGGGATGATGCAATGCTTTGATTTAGATTCTTCATGAAAACGAGACAGTTTGATGTTGATGTTCCTCTCAGTTTGTAACAATGTGTGATTGATTGATTGAAGGACTTATGAGAAGTTTGCATAGGAAAGGGTACAGTTTCATCACGGTACACATTCACTGCTACAAGAAAGCCTGAGATGGTTTCAGTGGAAATATTTGTTCACCCACACAGATAGAACGCAACATATGCAGAGAGCAGCATTGAAAGGCCTACTGAAATGAAATGTTCTTATTAAAACGGGGATAGCAGATCCATTCTATGTGTCATACTTGATCATTTCGCGATATTGCCATATTTTTGCTGAAAGGATTTAGTAGAGAACATCGACGATAAAGTTTGTAACTTTTGGTCGCTGATAAAAAAGCCTTGCCTGTACCGAAAGTAGCGTGACGTCGCAGGTTGAAGAGCTCCTCACATCTGCACATTGTTTATCCCAGCAGCGAGAGCGATTCGGGCCGAGAAAGCGACGATTACCCCATTAATTTGAGCGAGGATGAAAGATTTGTGGATGAGGAAAGTGAGAGTGAAGGATTAGAGTGCAGTGCAGGACGCCAGGGTGGATCTTTTTTCGCTCTGACCGTAACGTACAAGGGGTCAGTGGATTCCACACTTTCTCCTTTTTCTATTGTGGATCACGGATTTGTATTTTAAACCACCTCGTATACTATATCCTCTTGAAAATGAGAGTCGAGAACGCGAAATGGACATTCACAGTGACTTTTATCCCCACGACAATACATCGGTGAAGCACTTTAGCTTCGGAGCTAATTTGATAGCATCGTGCTTTACTGCGGATAGAAACAGAAGAAACATGCCCCTGACTGGAAGGATAGACAGAAGATCAACACTACTACTATTACTTCTACTATCAGGAAACATCGAACCAAACCCTGGACCTGTAACCACACGGTTAATGCTGTCCAGGTTGGCGAAAACTAGCAATGCTGTTGCTAGCGACGCCATTGAAGCTAACTTAGCTACGGGACCTCGACGGAGCTATGCTAAAAACATTAGCTCTCCACATACGCCAGCCCACATCTGCTCATCACGACCCGTGCTCACCTGCGTTCCAGCGATCGACGGCGCGACAAAGGACTTCAGACGATCATCGGTGCGGTCGGCGGCTAGCGTCGGATAGCACGTCTGCTATCCAACTCAAAGTCCTCCTGGTTGTGTTGCTGCAGCCAGCCGCTAATACACGGATCCCACCTACAGCTTTTTTCTTTGCAGTCTTCATTGTTCATTAAACAAAGTGCAAAAGATTCACCAACACAGATGTCCAGAATACTGTGGAATTTTTCGATGAAAACAGACGACTTAATAGCTGGCCACAATGGTGTCCCAATACTTCCGTTCAATCCGCGACGTCACGCGCAAACGTCATCACACCGAGACATTTTCAGCCGGATATTTCCCGAAAAATTTAAAGTTGCACTTTATAAGTTAACCCGGCCGTATTGGCATGTGTTGCAATGTTAAGATTTCATCATTGATGTATAAACTATCAGACTGCGTGGTCGGTAGTAGTGGGTTTCAGTAGGTCTTTAAAATACAATATACTGCAAGAAAATAAATGAAAATATAATTTAAAAAAAGCAGAAGGTTTTGTCTATTTCCAGTTAGGAGTAGCTGCAACATGTAATGTCTTTTCAAAGCAACTTTGAAGGAAGTAAGGGATTTACACTCCTTTATGGCTATTGATAGGGAGTTCCACATTTTGGTGGTATAGCAGGCAAACAAATTAGAACTTTTTTTGGAGTGAAATCTGTGTTGAATGTGATTTGTACAACTACATCTGGTGTTATAATGGTGAATATATTTTGAAGTATCTAGACAGGTACATGGGTATTTTAGTGGTATGGTGTATCTTCTACACCAGACCAACTGCAAGAAGATGTACTCTGTCGGCGACCAAGAGCCTCCCCACGTTAAGGAAATGGTTGGCGAAAGAGGTCAGCCCGAGATAGACGGTTGAGTAGAAGCTCAATCATTTTGTTTTGGGCTGTCTGGAGTTTGTTTTTCAGGGCTTTTGTGGCGTCACGGTACTAAACATGAACTCCGTAGTCAAAGTGGGGTTAAATGAGTGCTTGTGTTAGAGTCTTAAGTGTACTTCTGCCCACCAGTCGGGCGATCCTACTATGTAAGAACTAGGGTTGTACGGTATACCAGTATTCGTATAGTACTGCGATACTAATTAATCATATTCTGTACTATACCGCCTCTAAGAAGTACTACTTCTATGATTACATCAATATTTTTTGGCATCACAACATCTTCTTTCGTTTAAAAAAATGTTATATTATGTTTATAAAATCAGGAAATATGTCCCTGGACACATGAGGACTTTGAATATGACCAATGTATGATCCTGTAACTACTTGGTATCAGATTGATACCTAAATCTGTGGTATCATCCAAAACTAATGTAAAGTCTCAAACAACAGAAGAATAGGTGATTATTACATTTTAACATAAGTGTAGATAGAACATTTTAAAACAGAAAATAAGCCGATATTAACAGTAAATAAACAAGTAGATTAATAATCCATTTTCTAACACTTGTCCTTAATAATATTGACAAAATAATAGAATATAAATGACCCAATTTGTTACTGCATATGTCAGCAGACTAAATTAGGAGCTTTTGTTTGCTTACTTCCTACTAAAAGACAAGTTGTCTAGTATGTTCACTATTTTATTTAAGGACAAACTTGCTATAAGAAACATATGTTTAATGTACTCTAAGATTTTTTGTTAAAAATAAAGCCAATAATGCACTTTTTTGTGGTCCCTTTTATTTAGAAAAGTATCAAAATACATTTTGGTACAGGTCCCAGTACCAAAATATTGGTATCGGGACAACACTAGTAAGAACATAATTTGTCGGTTGATTCTTTGACTACCTTAGTAGTCATTTTTTCCCTGGAGAGATTAGTCTCTACGATGCAGCCAAGATAGGTAATCTCATTTTTGTTTGTTATATTGTCACCCACTTTGACTGTGAAGTTAACTACTTTTCTGAGGTTAGGAATTGACCCAAAGACCTGTGTACTTGCAAGTACTAGGGGCGAGTCTTAATTTGCCAGTTTGTCATTGAAAGCCTTGCTAGTCTAGGTCTTGAGGATTGTAGCTTTGCTTGTTTTGAGGCCGTCAGCCTCGGTTCTATGTTCTTTACGGGTACAGAGAATGATGGAGTGATCACTTAAGCCGCATACAGTGGTTCCACTTGTGGTGATCTTAGACTGGTCAGAAGTAACAACGATGTCTATGAAGGTTTAAAAGGACTCAATCACCCTGGTAGTTTGCTTAATGAGCTAAGTGAGGCAATGTTGGTGGCACAGCTTAGTGAAGGTTTTAAAAATGGGTGCATCCTTTCGGGACATATCTGTGTTCCAGTCCCCAAGAAGATGTAAACCTGTATCAACATGTTTACACAAAACTCACACACTCACCAAATACATTTTATACTGTAATAACATCTAATTAGTTTTAATTTTACTTCCTGATTCTGACTTACATGCAACAATAAGTGAAAGTCAATCAATCAATGTTTATTTATATAGCCCTAAATCACAAGTGTCTCAAAGGGCTGCAAAGTAAGCATTTATTTTCAGTAACCAAAGTAGTTGACACCTGATTTATTAAATAACATAAAGATGACTGACTTTCCTTCAGCGTGTCGTAGATGGTCTCAAATTCCTAAAGAGGAATTAGTAAAACATGTTTTTGGTAAAAGTTCCTTTTGTCCCTGCCAACAAAATGACCACAAAAAAGTATTCTGCATGATGACAAAAACATACCATGAATGTTTTTTTAAGTGATTTTGTAATTCGATTTTTTTTATTTCCACAATACGGAGGTCCTGGGTTCGGTCCTGTGCTCGGGATCTTTCTGTGTGGAGTTTGCATGTCCTCCCCGTGACTGCGTGGGTTCCCTCCGGGTACTCCGGCTTCCTCCCACCTCCAAAGACATGCACCTGGGGATAGGTTGATTGGCAACACTAAATTGGCCCTATTGTGTGAATGTGAGTGTGAATGTTGTCTGCCTATCTGTGTTGGCCCTGCGATGAGGTGGCGACTTGTCCAGGGTGTACCCCGTCTTCCGCCCGATTGTAGCTGAGATAGGCTCCAGCGCCCCCCGCGACCCCGAAGGGAATAAGCGGTAGAAAATGGATGGATGGATATTGAAGTTATGGTAATGACTATGTAATTAAAAGATTATGGTTAAGTTTAGAGATAAAGTTTAGGTGTAGTAGACCGTATACAAGATACAATATTTACACACTTTACGCCAGTGAGTGTAAAGTTAAGAATGCCTCAATCAATGTTGCTTCGTACTTATAAAAAACTTTTCAAATTGCCTCCCATCAAATTTCCAAGTCTGTTTGTGTACTCACTTTTGAATTAATTGTAGTGGCTGGGACAAGAGGAGGTATTTCCTGTGTATTTATTGGTTGTTTTGCTTCACACTTTTAACACAACACAGGAAAGAACACAAATAATGTTTTTGTGTTAACAGCGTCAGTCCAAAACCATTTCTATTCTCTCTTTATCTTATTTAGTTATTTACCCAACAGATGTCCAGCAGCCCCCCCACATTAAAGAGGAAGAGGAGGGTCCACAGCCCCCCCACATTAAAGAGGAAGAGGGGGATCCACAGTCCCCCCACATTAAAGAGGAAGAGGAGGATCCACAACCCCCCCACATTAAAGAGGAAGAGGAGGATCCACAATCCCCCCACATTAAAGGGGAAGAGGAGGATCCACAGCTCCCCCACATTAAAGAGGAGTGTCTTCTAGGGCAGGAGGAGGATGATGTCACCAAGTTTCCACTGACTGTTGTCTCTGTGAAGACTGAAGAGCATGAAGACAAACCACCTGAGTCCTCACAGCTTCATCACAGTCCAAGTAAGCACAACATCCACATATCATTTTATTCTCAGGGCATTCAATCCATCACAACTGGACTGTTCACTTTGTCTTAGAAGACGTTTGTCCTCTCATCCAAGTAGGCTTCATCACTTCATGCTCATAGACTTCAAGTCTTAAATCTAATCACTGGAATTTAGAGGGGGACTGCACTTTTTGGGGGAATTTTTTCTATCGTTCACAATCATTATAAAAGACATGACGATGGATATATACCAGGGGTGGGCAATTAATTTTTACCGGGGGCCGCATGAGCAACCCGAGCACTGCTGGAGGGCCACATCGACAATATTTCAATTAAATTTTGCTCAATATTATTTTTTATATATACTGTAAGATAAATAATAATAATAATAATAATTAATAATAATAGTAATACTTCAACATAGTGTGTGTAACAGCATTCAATGACTAATATAAATAAATTAACATTAATAATAAATGACAGTAAAATAAGCACACGTATGACTGAGGAGTCATAGTGTAACTTTGTGTGGTGTTTGAGTTGTCCGACTTTTTGTGTGGCCATAAACGCACCAGTGGTTTAGTGCTATGCGTGTTGGTGACAGACGACAAGTTGGTCTTGGCCTGGTTTGTACGGCAGAAAATGACTAGTTTTTCGAGATAGAATTGTTTTACTCATGTTTTTGGTGTGGTTATGTCCGAATATAAACAGTTTTGCTCAATAAAGTGATCGATATAATTCCTGGCCTCAAAGCATCTCGATAGACGTTACAATAATTGAATGGTGTTCAATTGAACGGTGTTGACGAACACCGTTAGGGCCGCTTGTTGTCACTGTCACTCAAAGTTGCATTGCAAAATTACATAGAATAAATATGTTTATTTTGTTTAGAATTCAGATGGGATTTGATTTGGTGCGCGGCATATATTTGCTGCGCGCAGCGGACGTTTGAGCAGTGCGCAATTGCGCAGGCACGCACCTTAGAGGGAACGTTGCTTTGCAGTCCTTGTCTTGTTGGAAACACGCCATTCGTCATCAACTTTTCTCTTTTTAGCGTCTCGGGTGTAAACCGTGCATCACTTGTCGCTGCATGTGCACCTTCACTCGCAGGTTACACACGGACACACACCCATAAATAATACTTTTCAAAATAAAAGCAGCACAGTTGTATTGCGCGCACGACATAGATGTTTTTTCAACTTTATTTTGTGATTGCAGCTGTTCACATTCACTCACAATCACGCACACGCATACGTCCACACGGAAGTAATACAAATAACGATTTTCAAAACAAAAGCAGCACCGTTGTATTGCACACTCGACAGATACTTTTTTAAATTTATTTTGTAATTTATAATTGGCCTCACGCGGGCCGGACAGGGACGCACAAAGGGCCGGATGCGGCCCGCGGGCCGCAGAATGCCCAGGTCTGATATATACTGTATATATATTTCAAAATCACATTCTAACTCATAAATATAAATAAAAGTCCACTTGCAATGGAGCCAATGGGAGGTCCTCTATAACCATCCAAAAAGCGCCAACAATACTCCATTTGCATTTCGTGGCTTGAATACCAAGCAAGTATTAGTGATATTGTTATTATAAGTGCTAACACAGACAAACTATTTATAGCTTGTGTGTCTATGTTGACATCACCGGCTGGTGAGCTCCTTCCTCACCTCGGTGCTGGTGAAAGATTATTCCAGATCATGAATCGTGCCTCTTACCTGGATAGTAGAAGGATGAGGACGTACTCTGACAAGTTGGTACCATTTGACAGCCTATTTAGACCTGGCAATGGCAAACGACACAAAAAGACGCTTGGCTTCACTCCCCTTTTCCGTGCGACGATTATGAGTCATTCTACATCTAAACGGGAATATAACTACCGTATTTTTCGGACTATAAGTCGCAGTTTTTTTCATAGTTGGGCCGGGCTCCAGTGCGACTCATGTTTTTTTTCCTTTTTTATTATGCATTTTCGGCAGGTGCGACTTATACTCCGAAAAATACGGTAGATTCTATCAGTCTCCGTCATAGTGACAGCAGACCTTGTACAGTAAATTATGTTTTATTATGTTTGTTGGCTCTCATGAAGTCTGCAGTGTGTAATATTCAGTGATGTTAAAAAAAAAAAAAGCGAACGTCGTGATGAGTTTTTGAAATTAATGTGCTTATGAGCAAAAATACGTAAATATTACATCTTTTTAAAAATGTACCTGTTACTAAATGACATATATACCTACTGCATGTACATAAAACCTTAATGGGGGTGTTTGGATGCTTTTTAAGTGCTTTGTAGGCAGAATAGTGCGACTCTTAATAGCCTCTATTGTAAGCAGATTTTGATCACATTTATTTACTATTCAGAATGCATAAAAAAGAAAAAACATGTCTTCTTGATACGCAAAATAAATTAAAAAAAGTGTGGTTTCCTTTTAAGTGAAGTGAAGTATATTTATTTAGCGCTTTTCTCTAGTGACTCAGAGCGCTTTACATAGTGAAACCCATTATCTAAGTTACCTTTAAACCAGTGTGGGTGGCACTGGGAGCAGGTGGGTAAAGTACCTTGCCCAAGGACACAACGGCAGTGACTAGGATCTACACTTCTGTTCAATTGTAATAATCCCTTATTCTTCTATTTTGTTAAAATGTAATAATCACTTGTTTTGTTGTTTAAAACTTTAGTTTTGGGTGATACTACAAATGTAGGTATCGATCCAGTACCAAGTAGTTACAGGGGCAGTATCGGTCATACCAATGTGGATACTGATATTTACATTTTTCAAGATCATTCAATGACTCAATTTTTGTTCGCAATCATAATCAGACAAAAACACAGGATGGTGGTGTTAGAATATCAATTGAATATTTAAATATGGCTCTGAATTAAATCATTTGGTTTATGCCCTTAAAGTCTTCCTTTTTTACTGAGTTTGTAAACAATAAAAAAATCAACAAAATATATATAATACAAAATATCGATCAAACCACTGTATCGACCTTATACTGATATTATACTTGGTATTGTTACTGTCGATTTTTGCATCATTCGGTCCACATTTGTGTCATGTCTTGGTGATCATGTTTAGTTTGGCTATGTTCTGTTTGGTTTTTGGATTTTGTCAGTTCCTGTTTTTTCACTCCCTGTTTTGTTTCCACGACAACCCATTACTTTTCACCTTTCCTCATGTCACGCACCTGTTGTTAATCACGTCACCACTATTTAAGCCTGTAGTTGCCAGGCAGTCAGCCTGGCGACATCACATTCATGCTCTGCACTCCAGACACCCCTGCTAATCTGACCAGGCCATAGTTCATGCTGCTCTTTTTCATGCTCGTTTCTTGTCACAGTAAGTGTTTTTGTTTTTCTTGTCCATAGTTCTGCCTTTGTGCTAGTTTTTGTTTTCATAGCCAAGTTTGTTCCCCACCTTGTGCGTTCCTTTTGTTTTCACTTTTTGATAGATTAATTAAAAGATGTCATTACCTTCACGCCATGTCCGATCCAGTCGCTTTGCACCGTGGGAAAACAAACCACACCATAGTCCAAGTCTTGACAATTTGTTTAAATTTAAGAGCTTTAACAGGGTTTCTGTGGGTCATTAAAAAGCATTAAAAGTCATTAAATTGACTTTTCCTAAATTAAGGCCTTAAATGGTATTAAAAAGCATTAAATACCATGTCCAGAGGCATTAATATGCAATATGCAATTGTAGGCCGGGACTGGTGTACCGTATTTTCTGGGCCATAGGGTGCACCGGATTATAAGGCGCACTGTCGATGAGCGGGTCTCGTCAGGTCTATTTTCATACAAAAGGCGCACCGGATTATAAGGCGCATTAAAGGGGTCATATATATATACACTACCGTTCAAAAGTTTGGGGTCACACAAACAATTTTGTGGAATAGCCTTCATTTCTATTTGGGGTCACACAAACAATTTTGTGGAATAGCCTTCATTTCTAAGAACAAGAATAGACTGTCGAGTTTCAAATGAAAGTTCTCTTTTTCTGGCCATTTTGAGCGTTTAATTGACCCCACAAGTGTGATGCTCCAGAAACTCAATCTGCTCAAAAGAAGGTCAGTTTTGTAGCTTCTGTAACAAGCTAAACTGTTTTCAGATGTGTGAACATGATTGCACAAGGGTTTACTAACCATCAATTAGCCTTCTGAGCCAATGAGCAAACACATTGTACCATTAGAACACTGGAGTGATAGTTGCTGGAAATGGGCCTCTATACACCTATGTAGATATTGCACCAAAAACCAGACATTTGCAGCTAGAATAGTCATTTACCACATTAGCAATGTATAGAGTGTATTTCTTTAAAGTTAAGACTAGTTTAAAGTTATCTTCATTAAAAAGTACAGTTCTTTTCCTTCAAAAATAAGGACATTTCAATGTGACCCCAAACTTTTGAACGGTGGTGTATATATATTTTTTGTAAATGTAAAAGACTTCCTTGTGGTCTACATAACATGTGATGGTGGTTCTTTGTTCAAAATGTTGCATTGATGATGTTTTACAGATCATCTTCAAGCCGCTTTCTGACAGTCACGTCAGGATGTGCCGGTTTGTGGGTGGTCTTATTTACGTGGCTCACTTTCGACAGCGTCTTCTCCCCGTCATCTTTGTTGTAGCGGTGTAGCGCGCAAGGACGGGAGTGGAAGAAGTGTCAAAAAATGGAGCTAACTGTTTTAATGACATTCACACTTTACCTCAATCAATAACGGAGCAGCATCTCCTCATCCGTGGCTCACTAGTGCAACAACAACGCCGGAAATGTGTCCCGTGAAAAAACTTCCGACCTGAACTCTAATAACCAAAGTTCCTTGGGTGAATAATGTAAACTCACTACACCGGTATGTTTTAGTGCTTTCATGGCGAGTTTACTGACAGATATAAGTAAGAACTTTCCACTACTTTATATTAGAAATGGCAACAGCAGAGGGTGAATGTCACATAACAAGAAGATAGAGAAAAAGAAGAAGCTTAGATTGACTATGGTATCGGCACAGACTACAATGGCAGATTTGCGCAAATTTTCAGGACTTATGCAGATCCCAAATACACATCAGCAGGTACCAGAAGGTAAGAAAATTTGGTTTTGCTAATATTGTGACACAAAACGTCAGATAATGTCTGCTAATGGGTGCCATTTTGCGGTCCTAATACACACACCATAGTAATACTTGTATCTCTGACTACGGTAGCCGTAATGGGCCGACAATCCATCAAGCGGTGCGGCTTCAAAGTCGTACTGAAACATAATGTTCTTTATTTTCAATGGAACATTTAAAGTTTTGGTGTTGTTTACTGGCGTCATATCGCAGTCTACACATATCTTTTATGTGTGACTACCATCTACTGGTCACACTTATCATTACACCATGTACCAAATAAAATTGCTTCGAGGTCTGTAAGCACAACCAGAATTATTCAGTACATTATTCGCACCGGGTTATAAGGCACACTGTCGATTTTTGAGAAAATGAAAGGATTTTAAGTGCGCTTTATAGTCCAAAAAATACGGTAAATGAAAATAAACCTAATAACTTAATTATTGCCGTCATCAATACATTGCTATGTCCGTGTGTTTCCTTCTTGGTCTCTGGATTTTAAACTGGACTAAGAGGTCTCGCTCTGTGCATCGCTCTCAGCACCTGAGCATGTTTATTTGACAGTAGACTTACATGAACAAAGTGAGCCTCTTGTCAGTCATTCACAATCTTTGTTTCGGCTTCTCGCAATTCTCCTCCACACGTTTTCCTGTGTGCAGTAGTGTTGGCATCACTCTCTTTCATGTTGGAGATGGAACTAGTCATTGTAATACAATGCTGAAGTACAGGCCTCCATATAGCTGCCCGGGATATGCCTGTCATATGATTCTTGAATTTTGGGCCTTTTAGAATCAGCATGTCTTCGTCCATTTGTGTCAAGGAGGTGAAATTAGGTCTGAAAACCTTTTGAAAAGTTGACTTCATGTCCATTAGGACTTTTCAAAGTGTAGAATATCCACCTTAAACAGAATATTCTACTTTGAAAGTAAACTTGGTCATTTATTTTGTGTTTTTGCATGACTTCCAGTCCCACACGAGCAGATTTTAGCTCAATTGAACCGCCTTGTTGTGTCGACCACTAAATATAGAAGCCAGGCGGTGGAAACTGACACATTGACTTGAAAACAAAAAACGGAACGAGTCTGCCGCCGCCGTATCGCATCCAGTAGACATCCCCGGTTAGACTTACAAACGTTGCTTGGCGAGATAAACGAAGAAACCATACTTGGGGTTCAAGGTGACGCATCAGAATCCATCGTTAGCAATAGATCATTAGTCATTTTTGCGAGGGCTGTCTCCGTACAGTGATTTGCCTTGAAACCGGATTGAAAGGGTTCGCAGAGATTGTTAGACACTAAGTGTTCATTTAGCTGCTGTGCAACAATCTTTTCGAGGATTTTCGAAATAAACGGAAGGTGGGACACCGGCCGGTAGTTTACCATGAGGTCAGGATCGAGCGTAGGTCTTTTGAGCAGAGGATGAATAACCGCTTTTTGAATGCTAGGGGAACAGTGCCAAAGGAAAGTGATATGTTTTTAATAATACAAAAAGCTCCTTGATAAGTTTCCCAGGAATTGGGTCAAGTAAACATGTTGTTTGTTTTATCCCATTTACACGCCTTAACAATTCCTCTAATGTTATTTCATCAAAAAGAGAGAGACTATTTTGGAGGGCAGTGTCCGTCGTATATACAGTCGTATCTCTGTTAATAGAACCCAGTTGTAGCTGGGATGCATTGTCTTTAATCTCCTTTCTAATGAGTTCAATTTTCTTATTAAAGAAATTCATAGTCATCTGCAGAGTGGGTGGAGCTACTGGGAGGAGTCCCTTGTTGGGTTAGCGATGCTACTGTACTAAACAAAAATTTAGGATCGTTTTTATTGAGGCGGATGCGATTTGAGTAATATTTAGCTTTAGCTAAGGTAAGCATGCGTTTATAAGTTATTAAACTATCACTCCATGCTTGATGGAAAACCTCAAGTTTAGTCGCACGCCATTTGTGTTCCAGCTTTCTACATGATAATTTAGGAGCTCTAGATTCTTCTGTAAACCATGGGGTGCGCCTTTTAGGGGCCCTTTTTAGCTTTAGCGGCGCTATACTATCAATGGTTTCGCGCAGGGCGTCGTTAAAGTTGTTAGTGAGGTTATCAATAGAGCCCACATAATTTGGCCGTTACCGAAGGCAGTAGGCCAGCAATAGTCATCGTTGTGGCAGCATTAATGTTGCGGCTGCTATAGCAGTTATTATTATTATTATTAGCTTGTTGACAATGAGTCAGAACTTCGAATTTCATAAGGTAATGATCGGACATTACTTTAGTATACGGGAGTATCATAACTTTGGAGGTGGTGACGCCTCTGACAAGCACTAGATCTATCGTATTACCGTTGCGATGCGTGGGTTCATTTATTATTTGTGTAAGACCACAGCTATCAATTATAGTCTGGAGCGCCACGCACTGAGGGTCCGATGGGGTATTCATATGGATATTAAAGTCCCCCATTATGATTATATTGTCGGCGTGCGTCACTAGATCAGCAACGAACTCTGAGAATTCACTGATAAAGTCCGAATAGGGCCCAGAGGGGCGGTAGATAACAGCCAGGTAGAGAGGCAGCGGTGTGACAGACGTCATAGTAATCACCTCAAACGATTTATATTTATTATTTAGGTTAGGGGTAAGGTTAACGTTTTCATTGTATATTAGTGCAACCCCCCACCCCTTTTAAGAGGACGGGCAATATGTGCATTCGTATAGTTAGGAGGAGATGCCTCATTTAGCGCAAAAAAATTGTCTGGATTGAGCCAGGTTTCGCTGAGACCAATGACTTTAAGATTGTTGTCTCTAATGACCTCATTAACTAATAACGTTTTGGGAGACAATAATCTTATGTTTAAAAAGCCCATATCATAGGTAGTGGGCTGTTTTGAGGAGTTTTGTTGAAATGATCCGTAGTAGCAATATTAATAATGTTGCGTTTATTATGCGTAGTGCACTTTTATTCATTTTGACCATATCTACCTCAGTAGAATGCATGTCTACCTCTGACACAGTCACTACAGAAAAAACATTGTGAGTTGTGTATTACTCTAAGAGAATTGCTATGTGTGCAGGGATTATCCAGCCTGGCGCTGGCTAGTTCTAGTTTAACTGACTCCTCACCTGGACTAGCAGACTCTGTAATTGCCTGTGACCGGGCTTGCTCTAGTGTAGTTAGTCAAGTGTGACTCAAACAGAAATCTATGTTACTAGCCAGGATGATGGCGCCTTCCTGGTTAGGGTGAAGGCCGTCTCTCATCAGCAAGCCTGGTTTGCCCCAGAAAGAGGGCCAATTATCAATAAACATTAGTCCCTGTTGTCTACAGAAGCTAGCCAGCCACTTGTTAAGCGAGACTAATCTGCTATATCTCTCATCATTGCCTCTCGCAGGCAGGGGGCCAGAGACAATTACTCGATGCCTGGACATCTTTCTAGCGAGATCACAAGTCCTGGCTATGTTTCTCTTTGTAATCTCTGACTGTCTCATCCTAGTGTCATTGGAGCCAACGTGTACAACTATGTTCGCATTACTAGTGGTGCGATTAGCCTGTCGTACGTGTTGACTAGGCCTGTTGCGAGTTAGCTCCTTAAGATTAGCTACAATGTCAGGTGCTCTGGCCCCGGGAATACACTTAATTGTGGCTGGTTTGCTAAGCTTTATGTTTCGGGTGATGGAGTCCCCTATGACTAAAATGTGGTGCCCGGTAGACTGGGGTGTAGGACTAGCTAAAGGGCTAAATCTATTATGTGTCTCAACCGGTTCACCGTAGCTTATAGGCCGCTTAGGACTGCTATAAACTGGGCTAGTTAGCTCGCTACAGCTAACGCTAGCAGATGTGTCCGCAACATCTAAAGTTACGAGATTACTCTGCCCTAACTGGCGGGCACGGCCCTCTAGCACAGTGGTTCTCAACCTTTTTTCAGTGATGTACCCCCTTTGAAATTTTTTTAAATTCAAGGACCCCCTAATCAGAGCAAAGCATTTTTGTTTGAAAAAAGAGATAAAGAAGTAAAATACAGCACTATGTCATCAGTTTCTGATTTATTAAATTGTATAACAGTGCAAAATATTGCTCATTTGTAGTAGTCTTTCTTGAACTATTTGGAAAAAAAGATTATATATTTATATTTATAAAGTATTTTTGAATTGTTGCTATTTTTAGAATATTTAAAAAAAATCTCACGTACCCTTTGGCATACCTTCAAGTACCTTCAGGGGTACGCGTACCCCCATTTGAGAACTACTGCTCTAGCAGAGCCAGCCTATCCATGAGTAAGGTGCACGAAGCGCAGGAAGCCATACTCACGGTATTTTCTGTCACCGAGTGAAGTTCCTGCTGTCTTCCGGGAAGTGGTTGCGATGTGTGGGGAGTAGATTCCTTCCGACCGGCGCCGCCTTTCTCCGTGCTAGCTTCGTTAGCTTAGCAGCTAGCTAGCTGAGGAAGGGGTGGTGAGACAGAGATTGGGTTATTTGCAAGTTAAATAGGACTACTAAATATGTTTGGGAAGTAGTAAAGAAAGCTGCAAAACAATTAAAAGCACACAGATAGAACGATACTTGGCTTTTTCGCAGCAGCAACCGTGAGCAGTCAGCGAGCAGTCACTCACGGCGACCGTGTAGAGGCAGTACAAAAGAGGGCTCAGCACACAGCCTTGTGGGGAGCCGGTATTAAACGTGTGGTTGGAGGAAAGGTCGGGGCCGAGTCTCACAGTCTAGGGCCGGTTAGAGAGAAAGTCTTTAATCCAGACACAAGTGAGGGAGGGGGGAGGCCGAGAGTGTCCAGTTTTGTAATGAGGATGTCCGGTATTATTGTATTAAAGACAGAACTGTAATCCACAAAGAGCATCCGGACGTAGCTCTGCTGTTGCTCCAGGTGGTGTAGAGCAAAGTAGAGAGCCACAGTGATTGCATCCTCAGTGGATCTGTTCGCCTGATATGCGAACTGGTAGGGGTCGAAATATTGGGGAGATAGTCCTTAATGTGCTGTATAAGCAGCCTCGCAAAGCACTTCATGATTACCGGGGTGAGGGCCACCGGGCCGTAATCATTCAGTGTGGTGACAGGAGACTTCTTCGGCACCGAGATTATTATAGCTGATTTCAGGCAAGACGGGATGACTGCCTCGGCCAGGGAGATACTGCAGATCCTGATACAGGTGGAGACTGAGCTGGTGGGCGCACGCTCTGAGCACCCTGCCAGGAACTCCGTCTGGGCCAGCAGCTTTCCCAGGATTCACTGCCAGGAGCATCCCTCTGACATCATGCTCCTGTACAGTCAGTGGGGTGGTGGAGGATGCAGGTGGGGATGGGGGCAGGGCTGGAACAGATGAGTGCTGCTCTGGTGTCTCAAAGTGAGCAAAGAAGCTATTTAGCTCCTCTGCTAGCGGCGCATTCAGGTCTGCTGTTGATACATCACAGCCTCTGAAGTTGGTGATGTGGTGTATGCCCCGCCACACCTCTCGTGAGTTGTTGCTGGACAGGTGGTACTCTATACTCATTCTGTGGTCCGCCTTAGCTTTGTTAATTCCTTTCTTCAGGCCGGTTCGAGCAGCCCTGTACAGAGCTCTGTCACCTGACCAAAAAGCAGCGTCACGGACCCTGAGAAGTGAGCGGACCTGGTTGGTCATCCAGGGTTTCTAGGTTAGGGAAAACCCGGATGATTTTATCGACAGTCACATTCCCAATGCAGAACTTGATATAGTCCAGTATAGTTCCTGTGTAAGTCCCAGTCTGTTCGGCTGAAACAGTCCTGTAGGTCTGACAGAGCATTTTCAGGCCAGGTTGTAACTCTCTTCATGGTGGGTCTGACTCTGCGTCTGAGAGGGGTGTAGGCTGGAGAGAGCAGGAGGGAAAGATGGTCTGACTGGCCGAGATGGGGGAGGAGTGTGGTTCTGTATGCGTGCCAGATATGTGTAAACGTGATTCAGAGTGTTCTCTCCCCTAGTAGAACACTTTACATGTTGGTAAAACTTTGGCAGTACAGTCTTTAAGTTGGCCTTATTAAAGTCCCCTGCAATAATGTGAACACCATCCGGGTGGACCCGCTGCTGTTCGTTTACGGTGTTCAGCAGGAGAGAGAGCGCTGTGTTCACGTTGGCGTCGGGTGGGATGTAAACAGCCGTGACGATCACTACAGTTAGCTCTCTCGGTAGAAAAAAAGGCCGGCATCTTACAGACATGTGCTCGAGGTCTGGGGAACAGTGTTGGTCTATGATTGTCCCGTTGTACACCAGTTATCATGCACGTAAACACAGAGACCCCCTCCTCTGCTCTTACCTGAGTTCACAGTCCTGTCCCAGCGGAGCAAAGTGCAGCATGCTAGCTGCAGGCTAGCATCGGGGATCCTCGGGTGAAGCCACATTTCAGTGATGGCCAAAACACAGCAGTCACGAACATAGCGATTTCCAGCGAGTTGTAATTCCAGGTCGTCCGTTTTATGCACCAGGGATCTGGCATGGCTGAGAAACAGGCTCGGTAGAGGTGGATTGTGTGGTTGTTTCTTTAGCCGTAGCATAACACCGGCCCTACAGTCCCGTTTCTGCTTCCTCTACCTTCTCTAACTGCACCGCCTCCCAGACCCGATAACAATTCACGGAGAGCCCGGCGATCTCGCTATGTCTTCTGGGATGTTGTGCGTGTAGTGAAAGTCTCCGGAGACCGCTATCTGGTAAAAGTGTCTAGCGGGTGTACTGAGTATACACAGAACCGATAGTGAAAGCACAGGTAACAAAAAAGTAGAAAAACAATAACGAATAGCACTGAAGAGGAAAGCCATGAGCTGCTGTCTTAAATGTTGTAAAGAGTAGTGTGTTTGTTTTCAGGCCAATTCATATAACTAGGTTATTTTAAAAACATGTCAACATACTGAATGCCTCATGTGACTGAGCAAATCTGGACATTTCTCTTTGTCATTTTGTGTCCTGCAGACGTCTGTGAAAAACAACTTCTACCTGAAAAACATGAGAGTAGCTTCAGGATGGTGAAGGAGGATCCATCAAAGAGGAAGACCAGACGCCAAGGACCCTCTGGCGTCTCCTTTTCCTCTTTGACACAGACCCTTCCCTGTAAAAAGGAAGAGGGAGACTCACTGACCCCCCACATTAAAAAGGAAGAGGAGGAACACAGCATCAGTCAGGAGGGAGATCATATTGAAGGACTGGTGGAGTTCCCAGTGACTGGTGTCCCTGTGAAGAGTGAAGATGATGAGGTCAAAGGTGAAAGTGAGGAGAAGAGAGAGGCGGAGCCTCCAAGCAGCAGCTCAACACAACACATGACAACAGAAGCTGATGGAGACCACTGTGGAGGATCACAAGCAGACAAGCTCTTAGCTCCACTATCAGATAGTGAGGACACAACGTCACACTCTCCTGACACTGATGATGAAGACTCTAAAGATGATAAGACATGTCACACTGACAACACTCACTTGAAATGTTCTCACTGTGACAAAACCTTTAAAAACCATTGGTATCTGAAAAGACACATGAGATCACACACTGGAGAAAAACCTTTTCCCTGTTCAATCTGTGGTAAAGCTTTTGTACACAGTCACAATTTGAAAGTACACATGAGAACACACACTGGTGAAAAACCTTTTATCTGTTCAATCTGTGGTGAAGGTTTTGTTGAAAGTCGGGGTTTGAAAAAACACACAATATTACACACTGGTGAAAAACCTTTTATCTGTTCAATCTGTTGTAAAGGTTTTGTAGAAACTCACAAATTGAAAGAACACATGAGAACACACACTGGTGAAAAACCTTTTATCTGTTCAATCTGTGGTGAAGGTTTTGTTGAAAGTCGGGGTTTGAAAAAACACGCAACATTACACACTGGTGAAAAACCTTTTATCTGTTCAATCTGTAGTAAAGGTTTTTTAGAACGTCGCAATTTGAAAGTACACATGATTATACACACTGGTGAAAAACCTTTTCTCTGTTCAATTTGTGGTAAAGGTTTTGTACAAAGTCCCCATTTAGAAACACACATGAGAACACACACTGGTGAAAAACCTTTTATCTGTTCAATTTGTGGTAAGGGTTTTGTACAAAGTATCCATTTGGAAAGACACATGAGAACACACACTGCTGAAAAACCTTTTTCTTATTCAATATGTGGTAAGGATTTTTCAAAAAGTCACTATTTGAAAACACACAAGAGAACACACACTGGTGAAAAACCTTTTATCTGTTCAATCTGTGGTGAAGGTTTTGTAGAAACTCACAAATTGAAAGAACACATGAGAACACACACTGGTGAAAAACCTTTTTCTTGTTCAATCGATGGCTTATCTTTTACAAGGAAGGGACATTTGAAAGTGCACATGGGGTCACACACTGGTGAAATACCTTTTTCCTGTTCAATCTGTAGTAAAGGCTTTGTGGAAAGTCGCAATTTGAAAAGACACATGAGAATCCACACTGGTAAAAAAACTTTTATTTGTTCAATTTGTGGTAAGGGTTTTGTACAAAGTAACCATTTGAAAGTACACATGAGAACACACACTGGTGAAAAACCTTTTTCTTGTTCAATATGTGGTAAGGGTTTTTCAAAAAATAGCAAATTGGAAGGACACAAGAGAACACACACTGGCGAAAAACCACATTCCTGTTCCATCTGCAACAGAAGCTTTTGTGACCAATCAAACTTTGTAAGACACATGAGAACACACACAGGAGAGAAAGTGTTGAGTTGCAGTGTGTGTGGTGAAAGATTCTCTTATAAGTACCAGTGTAAGAAACACAAGTGTGCTGGTGAGAACAGCAGCAGCAAATGAAACTGCAGGATTTGAAATAAACAGTCAAGACTTTAATTTTGACTTCCTAACATCAGCACATATAACATGTGTGACATCGTTGTTTGTGTAACAATCTTTTTAATAGGCTTCTACATTTATAGATTAAATATTTTATATTAGTGCTTTTTTCAGTCAAGTACATGCATTAATATGCAACATTGTGTACTTTAAAAAAAAAAAATTTGAACAGAACAATTTGACTGAAAAGGTGAGAGTAAACAGTACAAGACATATTTTACATACAATAAACATTTTATGTGTATATATATTCATCAGACAATTTTAGACTTATTCATAATAGTGTTTTTTATAGGTGTTTGAAATATTGAAGCGTTACATAGTTTTATTTCTAATTGTTAATGATCCCATAGATTAGCACCTTTATATGATATACATATGTACTGGTTCACATCTGAAACATCTTCTGGACCACTTCAGTAAGCATATTATTATTTACTTTATACATCATTTGAACAGTTGTCTTTTATGCAATTTTAAAATGTGTGACTTTATGAATTATTTGTTGGGTCTCTATAATCCATTTGATTAATTATCTTTGTTACTCTCTTTTGTAATATGATGATTGTGTTGTGATTGTTTTATATGTATGTCCCCAGACCTTTATGCAATATAAAAGTGAGAGAAAATGGCTGAATTGTTTGTGGAAGTTTGTTTTGTTCCAGAGAAAATACAGCGAAGAAGAAATAGTAATGAATTGTCTAATTTCAGAGTTTCAAATCTGTAATATTGTGTCCATCCACAAAAAGCCCAGCAAGTTTAGAAAATAATTCTGAAAAACATTATATGCTGTATTTAGAATATTTTGAATGAAAGCTTTTATATATTTAAAAAAATATTTTTGTTAATTTGCAGGTCGTACTTAATGATATCTTCAACTAATAAAATACTTTTATCAGTCAATAAGTGCATCAGCGACCAAATTCCTTTTTCAAACCATTGCTGTACAAAGATGGATTTGTTTGTCATTTTAATATGACAACAATTCCATAGTGGAGAATTGTGTGTGATGAAGTTGTGTTTGTAAATTAGTTTCCAGTACAACAACACTTGCTGGTAGGGATGGGTACCGTTCACATTTCAACCGATTCGGAACAAATTCCACTACCTCAAAATTATGTCCGATAAATGCTTTCAAATGTAATATCGGAAATTATCTGTATCGGTTTCAACCTCCCGATTTTCCCAGGATACGCCCAAATTTCAGTGCCCCTCCCGAAAATCTCCCAGGGCAACCAGTCTCCCGATTTCCACCCGAACAACAGTATTGGGGGCTTGCCTTAAAGGCGCTGCCTTTAGCATCCTCTACAACCTGTCGTCACGTCCCCTTTTCCTCCATACAAACAGCGTGCCGGCCCAGTCACATAATATATGCGGCTTATACACACTCACAAGTGAATGCAAAGCATACTTGGTCAACAGCCATACAGGAAAACCTTGTTTTTGATTGATTGATTGAAACTTGTATTAGTAGATTGCACAGTACTGTACATATTCAGTACAATTGACCACTAAATGGTAACACCCAAATAAGTTTTTCAACTTGTTTAAGTCAGGGTCCACTTTAATCAATTCATGGTAAAGTTACATTGTTTAATGCAGTGATTTTCAACCTTTTTTAAGCCGCGGCACACTTTTTACATTTACAAAATCCTGCGGCACACCACCAACCAAAATGACACAAAATGACACTCTAACACAGTATATAATACATATAGTTAATAATATAGTTTTCTAAATGTGTTTATACTCACTACTATTACAATGGCTTTACAAGCTCGCAATATTAATGTTTCTGCCACAGTGTGGGACTTTTTTGATTTAGCTACGAGTTCAACAACCAGGTAGCAAGCTTTGAGGGCTCTCTTGTTTACCTTTGTGGTTTTTCTCAGAAAAGTTGCCTGTTTCTCATTGTTTGTACGTAAGCGAACAAAATAGTCCATCGGGGTGTTTCGTTTGGAGATGGCGTTTAAGCTTGCTTGGGACCATGGCGCTATTGGATAGCTTCTCACCACACACCAACAGGGCCGGCCCGTGGCATAGGCCGTATAGGCAAATGCTAAGGGCGCCGTCCATCAGGGGGCGCCACGCCAGTGCCACAAATGTTGGAGAAAAAAATAAAAAAAAAAAGTTGGTACTATTATTTCTAAATACAAAAAATAATCCCACGTTAATTAAAATGCAAAGTAAAGCCTATTTAATAGAAATATTATTTGTTACAACATTACGCCCCCCCTCCCGCCGCACGGTGCCCCCCTCCCTTCCCGTATCATGACTCTTTATGGACGTCACCGCATCAAAAAATCAACACAAGATGTCAAAACGGCCAAAACTGTCAGGTGCCCAGGGAAGAAAAAATAGAAAAGAAGAGGAGGAGAAACGAGAAAAAGACAGAGGTAGCAGGGAGGTAACGTTAGCCTACATGAAATTATTTGTCTGTTACAGAATGTGATAGTAACCTGGCTTTTTAGCATTAAGCTAATGTTACATGATTCGGCAATCGCTAATCAATAGATAGCTAGTTCTGTTTTAACGTCGGGTTAATATTGTGGAGGGGGCTAAATTGTTATGGAAAATAATAATGTGACGTTAGGTAATTACAGTACTCCCACCTTACATTCCTCAGGGACATTTGTATTGGATCTTTTAAGCAGGTGTTTTCTGTTTACATTGTTATTGCCTTCTGGTTAGCTAATGTTTGCCCTGCAGGTAATAGTCACTTTTCCACCACTTTATATATTAGGTATAGTTGTAAGCCTAGTTGTTAAAGTGCACATCATTAATGTTAATTAAGCAATATCACATGAGAGGGAATGCTGTTTTTTAATTTGAGCACTGCTGTGATTCGGTTAAAGATAATCATAACATAACATTCTCATATAATATGTTAATTTGCTTTCTTTAAGTAAAAAAAAAGGTCAAAGACAAAGCTATTCGGTTTCTTGTGAGTATCTACACTTCACTGCCGATGTGGGGGGGCGCCACCTAAAATCTTGCCTAGGGCGCCAGATTGGTTAGGGCCAGGCCTGCACACCAAGCACTACGGAGTCGGTGCTGTCGCATCCCCGGTGAAAGTCAATCCAAATGAAAGATAGCTTTCGCTTTATTGCCTCGAGCTCACCGTCTTTTTTTATTTTGTAGACAACTCATACTAGGGCCTTCATCTGGGTCAGAATTTTGTCCAGGACCCTGTTCGCCATTTGCATTTTCCCTTCTCAAAAACTTCTCCATCACTGTCACTTGCTCGCCTCCTCTTGCTGCGATCCCAAACTATCACTGTCAGGTGATGCGCAGCGCTAACTCGATTGTCTTTACAGGTATTTATCGCCCTCTGCTGCCACCTACTGAAATAGATGAGTATTACATTATCTGCCGCACTTTATTATAGCACGGACACCCGACAATGGTTAATTAGGAGATATTAAATAATTTCTCACGGCACACCTGACGATCTCTCACGGCACACTAGTGTGCCGCAGCACACTGGTTGAAAATGACTGGTTTAATGCATCCAGCGGGGCATCATAACAAAATTAGGCATAATAATGTGTTAATTCCACGACTGTATATATCGGTATCGGTTGATATCGGAGTCGGTAATTAAGAGTTGGACAATATTGGAATATCGGATATCGGCAAAAAAGTCATTATCGGACATCTCTACTCGAAATCGATACCGATTACATATATATATATATATGTATATATATAAATACATTAAAAAAAAAAAAAATATATATATATATATATATATATATATATATATATATATATATATATATATATATATATATATATATATATATATATATATATATATATATATATATATATATATATATAATACAAAATAAAAATACAATAAAAAGCTTAGTCACTCACCTATAGGTGAGGGCCGACATCCGGGCAACTGAGCTACATACGGGTTCTTCGAGCCATAGCAACCAGACTGGCGTTGAAAACAAACCGTTGCCATTACTCTTTAACCTGTCGACCTACGCTGATTAAACCTGTCGTTCTGCCTCCAAAATGCCGAAAAACTGTGTTGTTTTTGGTTGTGCTAACCACAACTGGAAACAGGGAAAACAAAGGTCGTATTTTGTTCTGCCAAAGTGTGATAAAAGCCCACAGAGACGAGACAAATGGCTCGCAGCTTTACACCGGGAAAACGAGGACGGTTCTCACTGTAGTCCCCCAAAGTCCCGGGTCATGTGTTCGGGTCACTTCGTTTCTGGTAAATATAAGGAACAAAAATCCACCTTCTTAACCACAACTTGGCTATACCGCCCGTGCTAATGTTGTACTTGTTGAATTTGTACCTTATAATGTTCGACAGCTGAAGTTGTTGTTGTACAAAAATAACATGCGGTATATACTATATAGTCTATAGCCTGTATAGGCTATTTTCGAAAACCGGTTTCGTTTAAATTTGAATCGGCTTTCCATAGATATGAAATAATATACCTGGTGCGCTTGTGAGGTAGACATATAGATTTCCAAATTCCATGTCCGGCCATTGTGTAGGATTATCAGTCCACGCATCTGCTGGAAGGCGGTAAGGGCAGTCGTTTAATCCAACTACAGAACATTTTAACTCGTATCTTAACCTAGCCTCACTGGAAAGACTATTTACATAATCATACGCCATTTAGAACAGTTTAAAATGCCGTGAAACGTCGTTAAATGCTTTTTCTGTCAATGCTGTGTTCGCTGTGAGCTGGTTTGTTTTCAACGAATTCAATATGGCGACCGGTTGCTAGGGGATTGGTAGGCGGACGTGACGTAGGTCCGCCCTCCCTCGCCTATTTCTTTCTCCGGGGAAACTTTCGGCTGCCCTTCCTGCGACCACAAAGAGCGGTCCTAGTGCCCTCTACATGGTCCTAGTGCCTCCATGTACCATGTACCCTAACCGCCATTAAACAAAAAAAAAAAGAAGAACGACGAAGCCAACTTGGAAGTGGTCCATTGAAAGGTTGCTAGCGCGACCTCCTGTACTGTAGAATGTAGTATGGACCATAGGACAGGACGAAGAAGTCCCGTTAAGAAGCTGTGGAGGCCTAGGATGCTCTACTAGTCTGCTGGAAATCCAAAGAAGACGAAGGAGTAAAAAGCAAAATGGCGTTTCACAGAGAAGGCCTAAACGTGGCCACTGGCCATTATTGTTTCTCTATTTGTATTTAGTGCATACATGTACGCATATATGTCGTGTAGTAGATGAAACATTGTTTGTCATTGTTTGTATCCGGATACATTAGTCTGAGCGCACTTTATGTGCTAGCTTAGCTTGCTAGTTAGCTTAGCTTGTTAGCTGCTAACAAAGAGACGCGGACGTTATCAATACATCGCTAAGTAGAGATCAAATGTGAGTGTAAAGTGTTGTGATTGTGTGAAAATGTGCGAAAGAACGATAGCAAAGTATGAGGAGGAACTTTGTCCAACAAAAGAGGAGAAGGAGCGACAACATCAACTTATGGACGCTCAAGTTGTGTTACACAGAACAGGTTTGTTTACTTCTTACTCTCACATCTTTACTAACTTTATATTTCATTATGAACACTTTTCTTCAATAGGAAGATGCTTTGTCTTGTGGGGATGATGCAATGCTTTGATTTAGATTCTTCATGAAAACGAGACAGTTTGAGGTTGATGTTCCTCTCAGTTTGTAACAATGTGTGATTGATTGATTGAAGGACTTATGAGAAGTTTGCATAGGAAAGGGTACAGTTTCATCACGGTACACATTCACTGCTACAAGAAAGCCTGAGATGGTTTCAGTTGAAATATTTTATTAACTCACACAGAACACAGTACTATGTAGAAAGTAGCATTTAAAGTACACAAATACTGCAAGAAAATACATTTTAAAAAAAGCAAAAGGCTTTTTCTATTCCCAGTTACAACCTCAAACGTATTTTCAAAGTGGCTTTGAAGGAAGTAAGGGATTTACACTCCTTTATGGCTATCTACCATGAATTGATTAACGTGGACCCCAACTTAATCAAGTTGAAAAACTTATTCGGGTGTTACCAATTAGTGGTCAATTGTACGGAATATGTACTGTACTGTGCAATCTACTAATACAAGTTTCAATCGATCAATCAATTGATATGGAGTTCCACATTTTGGTGGTATAGCAGGCAAAAAAATGTGAACCTTTTTTTGAGTGAAATCTGGGTTGAATGTGATTTGTACAACTACCTCTGGTGTTACAATGGTGAATATATTTAGAAGTATTTAGACAGGTACATGAGTATTTTAGTGGTATTGTGTATCTTCTACACCAGGGGTCACCAACCTTTTTGAAACCAAGAGCTACTTCTTGGGTACTGATTAATGCGAAGGGCTACCAGTTTAAAAACACTTAAATAAATTGCCAGAAATAGCCAATCTGCTCAATTTACATTTAACTCTGTTATTATTAATAATTAATGATATTTACACTTAATTGAACGGTTTAAAAGAGGAGAAAACACGAAAAAAATTACAATTAAATTTTGAAACATAGTATGTCTTCAATTTCGACTCTTTAAAATTCAAAATTCAACCGAAAAAAAGAAGAGAAAAACTAGCTAATTCGAATCTTTCTGAAAAAATTAAAAAAATAATTTATGGAACATCATTAGCAATTTTTCCTGATTAAGATTAATTTTAGAATTTTGATGACATGTTTTATTTTATTTTATTTTTTATTTTTTTTATTTTTTTTTTATTTTTTTTTTATTTTTATTTTTTTATAATGTCCTGCCCAGCTTCTCGGGCAAATCATATAGCAGATGTAGATGCCCATATCGGCTGTTCAGATTTACTTTACAAAAGAGAAGTGTAGGATACTTCTCTTGTTGCCTTACTTGTATTTTGACTTTATTAAATGTATTTATATTATCATTTGGTGCAGCCGGGCCGGAGCAGGAGGGGATAGAAAGAGAGAAAAAGGAAGACAGAGGGGGGAATTGTGGGGACAAGAGGGGGATTAGACAGAGAGACAAAAACAACAACAGCAAACACAACAACAACAACAACAACAACAGAGCAACATCAGCAAATACGACATGTACAAATATGATGGTAAAAGTAATAGCAAATAAGCAGTTAGCGAAAATTTAAAAAAAAAAAAAAAATACAGAAATGACAATGAGCATTATTACACTAAAAATGGAGCAATATGAATACCAATAGAAATAGTGCTATTGATAATAAACAATACCAGTACTTTACCTTTATTATCAACAATACAATTGTTCAAATGCAACAATACATATACGTAATGATAACTTGAGATACGAAAGAATGCAGAAAAATGGAGGGGAAGAAAGAGAAGCAACCTTAACCTTGTAGATTGTTATAGTAACAATAGGTTAAGCTTTGTCAGTGTGCCATGTGTTATACCCAGTTTACCCTAGGGCAACAACGTTAATATATGTTTGATGAAAGTGATTATGTGCATGAGTGTATGTGTGCATATGTACTTGTATATGTACAGTATGTGTATGTGTGCTTGTACAGTGAATGTATATGTACAGTATGTGTATATGTGTGTACAGCGAATGTATATGTACAGTATGTGTATACAGTATGTGTGTTTGAACAGTGAATATATATGTACAGTATGTGTAAATGTGTGTTTGTACAGTGAATGTATATGTACAGTATATGTATGTGTGTGTTTGTACAGTGAATGTATGTGAAGTATGTGTATGTGTGTGTTTGTACAGTGAATGTATATGTACAGTATGTGTATATGTATGTTTTTACAGTGAATGTATATGTACAGTATGTGTATACAGTATGTTTGTATAATGAATGTGCGTGTGGATGTACGAACTTTGAGTGTGTAAATATGTACTGTATTTATTTGTATATGTATGTGGGAGCGTAGGTACCTATGTATGTGTGTGAGTATATGTGAATTTGCATGTACAATACATTTGACTCCCAGTGTGTGCGGGAGCCAGAGTACGGCCCCAGCCTCCCCGAGAACCCATCTCACAAACAGTAGGTGTGGCGCCCAGGGAACCAGGGGCCACCGCCCCCACGCAGCCAAGACGGACAGCGACAGGAACCCCAGAGCCTGGCCCACCGTGCCGCCCACAAGGGCCAGCAGCAGGCCGCAGACAGACGCACCCGGCAGAGGACAAGGCACGGGAAAAACAGGGGGAAGCCAGACCCCAAGCCAGCGAGAGACCACACCCCACACGGACAGAAAGGCGGGACGCCCCGCCCGAGGGGCCCGGAGACCCCCCGCAACCGGACGGGAAGACCGCCCCCGCCCCACCGGCAACAGGGCCCCCACGGCCACCCCACCCAAGCCGGCCGCCACAGGACCACCCAGCACGGGGCCACAGGAACCACCCACCCCACCCGCAGGGACCCCAACGATGGAGATGGAACAACCAGCAACCGCCCCGCCGATTCCCCCCCCCCCGAGGTAGGGGAATAAATAAATAAAATACATAAATACATAATAATAATAATAATAATATTAATAAAATATATTTTTTTAAAATATACATACATACATACATACATACATACATACATACATACATACATACATACATACATACACACACACACATACACATTAATATACACAGTTTGTCAGCCCCGACAACCACCACGCGCGCGCGCTGCCACCAGTCACAACATCAGCCATCCCCCTGCACCAGACCCAGCAGCCACGGGCGCCCACACCACAAACAAACGGCAGCAGAAACAGCAGCCACAACACCCACAGACAGCCAGCACCACCCAATCAAATCAAAGCGATCAAAAAATAAACCGCGACCGGCAACCACACGCCAACAGGATCACAGATACCAGCCAGCGCCAGCCCGCCAGCAAGCCCAAACGCCAACACGCAAACAAGAGACACCAACACCCCCCCCCCCCCGCCAAAAGACCCCACCACCCCAACCCAAACCCGCACAAACACACCACCGCCCAAACAACCGAGACACAGTATCCAGACCAGACACGGGCGCCGCGCCGCCACCACATCAGGTCGCCAACAGAGACCCCACAGCGCAAGGTCGGGCCACACGGGCACGGACCCCACCCAACAGGAAGCGAGACCCGCGCGACGCCACACACAAATAAAAAATAAAATAAAATAAATAAATATATATATATACATATATACATACACATACATACACATACACATACATACATACATACACACACATATATATATATATATATATATATACATACACATATATACACATTAAAAAAAATAAATAATAATAATAATAAATTAATAAAAGCCTGGCAGGCCACCAGAACGCAGTCCCCGGAATCCGCGCCGGCCGACGAGGCAATGAGGGGTGTGCCGAACCCCAACCCCCCCACATGCATGTGTACAAGGCCCCCAGAGTGTCTACTGTGTAGTTAAAATTAGGAGGTCAGCCATTACAGCCGACCTCCAGTCCCTATTGATGCGTGTACTGTAGCGTGAGTGAGATATGTATGCTTGTGGGAACTAATAATGCGATTAAAATTGGGGGACATCAAGGTCTTGGTGGGTCCCAACCAAGCCGAGCCCTCCAAATCCTAAGTGTCTAATATGCAGCTAAGATTGAGGGATGGCCGAGCAGGGGACAAGACAGGAGGACCGGAGCCCCATAGGAGGCATCCTCAACCCCCCGCCATGCCTCCCCGCAGGACAATCCCCCAAAGTCCTATATTTGTGTGACTGTGTGTGCTATAAGTAGGAGGAGTAGAGGGCCCGGACATCCCCCCCAGTCCATGCGGCCGACAACCAGGAACTACGGCCAGGAAGCCGCCCCCCCAACGGCCCGTGACCCACACCAGACCACTTTAGCGTGACGTCACGCGAGCCCACCCCCCGCCAAACAAAGCCAGCCCCCGCCCGCCCCAACCCAACCCCGCAGAGCCCATACCAGCAACCAAACGCAGAAAAACTGCACAGCCCCATGCCCAATGCAAACACCGCATCCCGGCCATCCACACAGCAACGCACCCATACGAGTTCCGGCCAGGGGATGGTGCCCCCCAACTGGGGAAGAAGTCAATGCACCCCGTCCGCACGCCAGCCCCCAAACCAGCCGTCAAGCCAACGCCAGCCAGCCCCCACAACCCCACAAGCGCACAGATACCAGCCACAGTCCCCCAACCACTCCAACCCAACACAGCGACGCCAACCGCCGGCAGTACCACAGCAACCATCACCACCACCGCCCGTCCGCAGTACAAACACCCGCGGCCGCCGAAACCTGAAACAAAAAAAAGCGACCTACCCCGTAAACCACAACAACGCACACCCCCAGCTACCACAGAGGCCGCCAACCCACCTACCCCAACTCATCCACATACAGGCCAATCGATCCACCGGACATCCACACCCATACACACACCTACACATACATACACACATACATACACACATACACATATACATACATATATGTATATACACATACACACATGCATGCATATACACATACACACACACACACACATATATACACCTACATACATATACATATGCACACATATACACACACATACATACACCAAAACAAAACAAAAACAAAAACAAAAAATATAAAAAATAAAAATAAAAATAATAAATAAAATAAAATAAACCCTTTAAATAAAATAAAATAAAAATAAACATGAGGCCTGGTTGCCAACAGTGTCCAGCGCCACCAAACCCCGCAGCCATACCCGCACGTCCAGGCCCCCCCGCCCACCACCCACCAGGCACCCCATCCGGCAAAAAGCCATAAGGGCCCAGCCCCGCACCCACAGCCGGCATGCCATGGCATCTCTGCAGGCCTGGTGCCGCGATCAGCAATGCACACCGGGGCAGCGACACACACACATGTACCTACATACATACACACAGATTCCACCATAGATACATACAAATGTACACACACACACACACACACACACACACACACACGCACCTATATATACATGTATATAATTTAACAGAATAAATAAAATTTATTAAATAGATAATTAAAAAATATATATATATAAGTATATATATAAATAAAATTAATAAATAAATAAGGGCGGAGTAAAACACAGGAGGGAGACCCCCGCAGGGCAGTCGGGCAGCATCGCCGGGGCCCCAACAAGGGAGGAAAGCAGCCCCCCCAACCCGGCACCAGGCAGGCACGCACAGCCGCAGCGTAGGGCGACCCCGGGCAGACCCCGCCCCGCGCCCCAGGGGAAGGAGGAAGCCCACGGACACCCGAAGCCAGAGGGGCACGAGCCGACCCCCGCCCGACAGCGGCAAGGCCCCGGCCCCACGGGCGCAACCCCCCGCCCAACCACCCACGAGAGGGGCAGCCCCCCACCCAACCCAAGGCGGCCACCCCCAACAGCTCCACCCGCACCCCAACCCCCATCCACCCCCAGCCCCCAGACCACCCACGGATCGGCCCGCCAGGCCGGCACCAGGGAACACACCCCAGGCCCACCCGACCCCGCGGCACACGGCCCCCCCGGCACCCACGACCCCCCACCCACGGAGCAAGACCCCCGGGACAGAGCCCCAGCCCCGGCCCCCATGGGAATCAGGTCAGGAAATCAATTAGCGGTGCCCAAAGAGATCTGAATTCTGTCAGTTGTTGTTTTGATTCAGCAGACATTCTTTCCATAACTACATAATCTAATAAAATGTTTTTGTAAAGGTTTATACATAAATTATTTTTTGATTTCCAATTCATGAGAATAGTTTTCTTGGCGATGCCTATTGCATTTATAAGGAGGTATGTTTTGTTTATATCAAAGTCAGTTGCGGAGAGATCACCCAACAGGCAGAGTGCGGGGGAGATGGGAATAGGAATCTCTAACGCTAATGATAGGTTCTCGCACACTCCAAGCCAAAAGTTACTCACGGGAGCACAGGACCACATTGAGTGTAAGTAGTTATCTACCTTATTATCTGAGCAGTGTACACAAATGTTAGAGTCGGCTAAACCCATTTTATACATTCTTAGACCGGTGTAATGTATTCTGTAAAGTATTTTGAGCTGAATCAGTCGTAAATTTGGATTCTTAATCAAACGAGAAGTATTGAGGCATATTTGTTTCCAGAATTCTGGGTCAAGGCTTGTGGATACGTCTGAGTGCCATTTGGAAGTTGGGATACTTATTGTGTTATCTATTTTTGATAAGAGAGCATATAATTTGGATAAAGCTTTGGGGGCAGATGTTTTGAAGAATTTAACGGTCGTAGGATTACTTTCCCATGTTGTTTTGTTGAATCTTGCGCTAATTACAGATTTGATTTGTATATATTCTAGGAATTTATTAGGATTGATTGCATATTGTGTTATTAAACTTTTAAAAGAGATAAAACTGTTTGCATTGATGATATCCCCAAGACATCTGACTCCTTTATCATACCATGTTGGAAAGTTCAATGGCTTCTTGTTTAAAAGAAAATCAGGATTATTCCAAATAGGCGTAAATTGACAGGGAGTGAGCGGGGATCCAGTTATTTTCAAAAACTCCCACCAAGCTGTTAAGGTAGTGCGTATATTAATACTTTTGAAGCAGTTGTGTTTTCGGAGAATTTGGCTAATAAAGGGCAAGTTAGAAATTGGGATCTCCTGGCTAAGTGATTGTTCAATCTCTAACCATAAACTATCTAATAAAGTGGGATTGGTCCATTTTAGTATATATTGTAGTTTATTTGCAAGGAAGTAATATGAAAAGTTTGGGAGTTCTAGACCCCCGTATTCTTTTGGTTTTTGTAAAGTTTTAAGGCTGATTCGTGCTGGTTTACTCTTCCAAAGAAACTGACTGATGTGTGAGTCTAGTGATTTAAACCAGATTTGAGAAGGTTTGGTTGGAATCATTGAAAAGAGATAATTAACCCTAGGCAAGACCATCATTTTCACAGTAGAAACCCTTCCCATAAGTGAGATTGGCAGTGCTTTCCAACGCGCCAGATCATCCTCAATCAATTTTAAGATTGGGGAGTAATTCAAGCGATTCAGATCTGACAATGTGGAGGAAATATTGATTCCCAGGTATTTAATGTTCCCTTTATGCAGTGGAATCGATGAGGTGCTCTGGAAGTCAAAATTTATTGGTAACACAGTAGATTTGGACCAGTTGATTGAGTAATCTGAAATAGAACTGAATTTATTGATAAGTGAGATTGTATCTTGAAGAGAAGAATGTGGATTTTGTAAGAAAAGTAATACATCATCAGCATAAAGGCTTATTTTATGATGAACGGTTGCGGTATGGATGCCTTTAATATTTGCATGCTGTCGAATTGCGGTTGCAAGAGGTTCAATAAATATAGCAAACAGTGACGGAGAAAGTGGACACCCTTGCCTTGTGCCCCTCATAAGATTAAACCTTGGGGAGATTTGGCTATTCGTTCTAACCGAGGCTGTAGGGAAACTATATAGGACCTTGATCCATTCTATAAATGAGTCTCCAAATCCAAATTTCTGTAGAGTAGCTAAAAGAAAATTCCAATTCACTCTATCAAATGCTTTTTCAGCATCTAATGAAACAACAGCTGTTTTTAAATTATTATTTTGATGACATGTTTTAAATAGGTTAAAATCCAATCTGCACTTTGTTAGAATATATAATAAATAAATAAATAAATATAACAAATTGGACCAAGCTATATTTCTAACAAAGACAAATCATTATTTCTTCTAGATTTTCCAGAACAAAATTTTTAAAAGAAATTCAAAATATTTTGAAATATTTTGAAAGATTTAAATTTGATTCTACAGATTTTCTAGATTTGCCAGAATAATTTTTTTGAATTTTAATCATAATAAGTTTGAAGAAATCTTTCACAAATATTCTTCGTCGAAAAAACAGAAGCTAAAATGAAGAATTAAATTAAAATGTATTTATTATTCTTTATAATAAAACAAACAAATTTACTTGAACATTGATTTAAATTGTCAGGAAAGAAGAGGAAGGAATTTAAAAGGTAAAAAGGTATATGTGTTTAAAAATAATTTTAAGGTTGTATTTTTTCTCTAAAATTGTCTTTCAGAAAGTTATAAGAGGCAAAGTAAAAAAAATTAATGAATTTATTTAAACAAGTGAAGACCAAGTCTTTAAAATATTTTCTTGGATTTTCAAATTCTATTTGAGTTTTGTCTCTCTTAGAATTAAAAATGTCGGGCAAAGCGAGACCAGCTTGCTAGTAAATAAATAAAATTAAAAAAATAGAGGCAGCTCACTGGTAAGTGCTGCTACTTGAGCTATTTTTAGAACAGGCCAGCGGGCTACTCATCTGGTCCTTACGGGCTACCTGGTGCCCGCGGGCACCGCGTTGGTGACCCCTGTTCTACACCATACCAACTGCAAGAAGATGTACTCTGTCGGCCACCATGAGCCTCCCCACGTTAAGGAAATGGTTGGCGGAAAGGTAAGCCCGAGATGGACGGTTGAGTAGAAGCCCAATCATTTTGTTTTGGGCTGTCTGGAGTTAGTTTTTCAGGGCTTTTAAGGCGTCACGGTACCAAACATGAACTCTGTAGTCAAAGTGGGGTTAAATGAGTGCTTGTGTTAGTCTTAAGTGTATTTCTACCCACCAGCGGGGTGATCCTACTATGTAAGAGCTAGGGTTGTACGGTATACCAGTATTAGTATAGTACTACGATAATCATATTCGGTACTATACCGCCTCTAAAAGTACTACTTCTATGATTACATCAATATTTTCTTCTTTTGTCTAAAAATAATAAATATGTTTATAAAGTCAGGAAATAATGTCCCTGGACACATGAGGACTTTGAATATGACCAATATATGATCTTGTAACTACTTGGTATCAGATTGATATGCATGTCTCGGGGGGGGGGGGGGGGGGGGGGGGGGGGCTTGTCGGAGCCACTGTGTCAAACCTGTTAAAGAACTGGTTTAGCTCATTGGCCCTCTCTTGGTCTCCGTCCACCCCTCTACCCCCCGACGGTTTGAGGCCGGTGATGGTCTGCATACCTCTCCAAACCGCCTTCACGTTGTTGTCCTTCAGCTTCCCTTACAGCTTCCTCCTGTAGTTCTCTTTGGCCTCCTTGAGTTTGGTCTTCAGCAGCCCCTGAACTCTTTTCACCTCCTCCCTGTTACCATCATTGAATGCCCTCTTCTTCTCATTCAGTAGGGCTTTGATGTCCTTGGTCACCCACGGCTTGTTTGGGTAGCAGGTGACCGTCCTTGATGGGACATTTGAGTCAACACAGAAGTTAATATAGTCTGTGATGCACTCTGTGAGCCCGTCAATGTCCTCTCCATGAGGCTCCATGAGCACCTGCCAGTCAGTTACCTAAAAACAGACCTGTAGTGTTTTTTGGACCCCTTCTGACCACCTTCTCACTGTTTTTTGGTCACAGGCTGTCTTTTGACCAGAGGCACATAACAGGGATTGAGGTAAACAAGGTTGTGGTCTGACCGGCCCAGCTCTGGTAGTGGTATGGAGCTATACGCATCCTTGATGTTTGCGTATAGCAGGTCCAAAATCTTATTTCCTCTGGTGTGGCAGCTGACATACTGAGTGAAGTTGGGTAGTGATTTGTCCATAGTAACATGGTTAAAATCTCCCGAGATGAGGATGAAAGCTTTCAGGTGCTTGGTTTGGAGTCTGGCTATCGAGCTGTGGATGACGTCACTGGCAGCTGCAGCATTAGCAGAGGGGGGATGTATACTGCCATCGTGATAACATGCGGAATCTCCCTGGGCAAATAATATGGTCTGAGTCCTACAGCTAACATCTCTATATTCGGGTCACAGTGGCGCTCTTTTATTGTGATATGACCGGGATGGCAATATTTCTTATTAAAGGCCTACTGAAATGAATTTTTTTTATTTAAACGGGAATAGCAGATCCATTCTATGTGTCATACTTGATCATTTCGCGATATTGCCATATTTTTGCTGAAAGTATTTAGTAGAGAAAATCGACGATAAAGTTTGCAACTTTTGCTCGCAACTTTTGCTCGCTGATAAAAAAAGCCTTGCCTGTACCGGAAGTAGCGTCACGTCACAGGAGGTAATATTCCTCACAATTTTCCTTTGTTTACAATGGAGCGAGAGAGATTCGGAGCGACAAAGCGACGATTACCCCATTAATTTGAGCGAGGATGAAAGATTCGTAGATGAGGAACGTTACAGTGAAGGACTAGAGAGGCAGTGATGGACGTATCTTTTTTCGCTCTGACCGTAACTTAGGTACAAGCTGGCTCATTGGATTCCACACTCTCCTTTTTCTATTGTGGATCACGGATTTGTTTTTTAAACCACCTCGGATACTATATCCTCTTGAAAATGAGAGTCGAGCACGCGAAATGGACATTCACAGTGACTTTTATCTCCACGACAATACATCGGTGACACACTTAGCTACTGAGCTAACGTGATAGCATCGTTCTCAAATGGAGATAGAAACAAAAGAAATAAACCCTTGACTGGAAGGATAGACAGAAGATCAACAATACTATTAAACCATGTACATGTAACTACACGGTTACATCAACAGCCGTGCTCACCTGCGTTCCAGCGATCGACGAAGGACACCCATCATCGACGAACCTCTGTAGCATGAGCTAACGTGATAGCATCTGTCTCAAATGCAGATAGAAACAAAATAAATAAATCCCTGACTGGAAGGATAGACAGAAGATCAACAACACTATTAAACCATGTACATGTAACTACACGGTTAAAAATTCTCAGCCTGGTAAGGCTTAACAATGCTGTTGCTAACGACGCTAAGGCTAATTTAGCAACTTAGCAAGCGGACCTCACAAAACTATGATAAAAACATTAGCGCTCCACCTGCGCCAGCCAGCCCTCATCTTCCCATCAACAGCCGTGCTCACCTGCGTTCCAGCGATCGACGGCGCGACGAAGGACTTCATCCGTGGGTTTGGCGGCTAGCATCGGCTAGGCGTCTGCTAAGTAAGTAGTCCTTGTTGTGTTGCTGTAAGTATTGTACTTAGCCGCTAATACACCGATCGATCCCACCTACAACGTTCTTCTTTGCAGCCTCCATTGTTCATTAAACAAATTGCAAAAGATTCACCAACACAGATGTCCAGAATACTGTGGAATTTTGTCGAAGAAAACAAGAGGTTTTTGTATAGGGTCCGATGGGGTCCAACCACTTCCTTGGATTTTGTGACGTCACGCGCATAAGTCATATCCAAAGGAGTTTTTCAACCGGAAGTTTAGCGGGAAATTTAAAATTGCACTTTATAAGTTAACCCGGCCGTATTGGCATGTGTTTCAATGTTAAGATTTCATCATTGATATATAAACTATCAGACTGCGTGGTCAGTAGTAGTGGCTTTCAGTAGGCCTTTAATAAACAAAGCAAGCCCCCTTCCTTTCCGCTTGCCGTTGGTTCGGTTCCGGTCAGCATGTACCGTTTGAAACCCGTTTATAGAGACGTTACTATCCGGAACATCGTCGTGCAGCCACGTCTCAGTAAAACACATTAGGCTACACTCACGATATTCTTTCTGACTAGCGGCAAGCACCGACAACTCATCCATTTTATTTGCTAGAGACCGCACGTTACCCATGACAACGGAAGGAAGATATGGTTTATATCTCCTTCTCTCCCTCTTGGCTTCGGCCTTCTTCTGTCTCGAGCATTTCCCTTTCCCTCGACAGCCACGAGCACCTCCATAAGTCCTTTTTAGCTCCGGGTCCGTTAGCTGGATGCTAATAACTGGTGTCGCTAACAACTGTTCCCTGGTGTAGATGAAAGAGCCTCTCAACTGTTGTCTGTCTGAGCTCTTCAATAGCGTCCCCACCGTCAGTAGGACGAACAAAACACTTCTAAACTGCTTGTTTAGAAGGGCACGACTAGCTAGAAAGTAAATGTAGAGTAAATGTAAAAATATAAAAAAGTACAAAGCGAACAAGGAACAAAAACAAAAGATAAGCACGTAGCGAACTACAGCAGCGGCCGTCTAAATCAGGGGTGGGCAATTAATTTTTACCGGGGGCCGCATGAGCAACCCGAGCACTGCTGGAGGGCCACACCGACAATATTTCAATTAAATTTTGCTTAAATTATTTTTGATATACCGTAAGACAGATAATAATAATAATAATATTTTCATTTAACCTAACTTATCTTTATACAAAATCAGATGGCTTTTGATGGTTTTATTTTTAACACTTTCTTACACAACACTTCCTGATGTATATTACAATACAAAAATTTCAATTTCTGTCACTTTATCCTGCATCCTCTTTGTTGTGAACGTAGCACGCCTGTAAGGTGATTGGCGAAGAACGAGGAAGCCTTGCTGTTGCGGAAATGAGGAGTGAGGATAGATGTGCGTGTGGAAAGAACGAGATAAGTTGAGCTGTGTTAGTATAGCTTGCTCAATAAAAGTTTAAAAAGAGCATCAGACTTGGTGTGCACTTCTTCTGGATGCTACAATTGATGTCAGAAGTGGGATCAAATGCCTCCCAGTTCGCCTTGCCATCAAACCTGGGAGTCTTCATTGAGGGCGGAATTCCCCCATGGCAAGCAACGTGCGCTGCACCTGTAGACACTGCCGCTTTCTCTCTCTCTCTTTTTCTCTCTCTCTCTCTTTGCGGCGAGCTCCTCACGTGGCACGTACCTCCCGATGACGTAGCCGGCTGAGCACACAAACAGTGCAATATGCGCAAAGTTTTACTTCTGACACCAATTGTAGCGTCCAGAAGAAGTGCACACCAAGTCTGACGCTCTTTTTAAACTTTTATTGACCAAGCTATACTAACACAGCTCAACTTATCTCGTTCCTTCCACGCGCACGTATCCTCACTCCTCATTTACGCAACTCAAGAAGACAACATCTACTTCAGCAGGTCGTTACACTATATTCTTTAAACACAGCAACCTGTGTACCACAAATTAAGCACACGGCTTTACCTTTACTTGGCAGTCCATGTCTTGTTGAAAACACGCCATTCGTCATCAACTTTTCTTTTTTTAGCGTCTCTGGGATAACCGGGCATCACTTGTCGCTGTGCGCCTTCACTCACAGGACATACGCCCATAAATAACACTTTTCAGAATAAAAGCAGCACAGTTGTATTGCACGCACGACATGGATGTTTTTTTTAAAATTTATTTTGTAATTTGTGATTGCCGCTGCGTGCGCGAGCATACGTCCACACGGAAGTAATACAAATAACGCTTTTCAAAACAAAAGCAGCACCGTTGTATTGCACACTCGAAATACATACTTTTTAAAATTTATTTTGTAATTTATGATTGGCCTCACGCGGGCCGGACAGGGACGTACAAAGGGCCGGATGCGGCCCGGGGGCCGCAGAATGCCCAGGTCTGGTCTAGATCGACGCATGCGCACATAATGTAATTGTGTTAACAGTGTCAGTCCAAAACTATTTATATTCTCTCTTTATCGTATTTACTTATTTACCCAACAGATGTCCAGCAGCCCCCTCACATTAAAGAAGAAGAGGAGGATCCACAGCCACCCCACATTAAAGAGGAAGAGGAGGATCCACAGTATCCCCACATTAAAGAGGAAGAGGAGGAAGTGTGGATCACTCAAGAGGGAGAGTGTCTTCTCGGGCAGGAGGAGGATGATGTCACCAAGTTTCCACTGACTGTTGTCTCTGTGAAGACTGAAGAGCATGAAGACAAACCACCTGAGTCCTCACAGCTTCATCACAGTCCAAGTAAGCACAACATCCACATATCATTTTATTCTCAGGGCATTCAATCCATCACAACTGGACTGTTCACTTTGTCTTAGAAGACGTTTGTCCTCTCATCCAAGTAGGCTTCATCACTTCATGCTCATAGACTTCAAGTCTTAAATCTAATCACTGGAATTTAGAGGGGAACTGCACTTTTTTGGGGAATTTTTTCTATCATTCACAATCATTATAAAAGACATGACGATGGATATATATATTTTTAAAAATCACGTTCTAACTCATAAATGTAAATAAAAGTCCACTTGCAATGGAGCCAATGGGAGGTCCTCTATAACCATCCAAAAAGTGCCAACAATACTCCATTTGCATTTCGTGGCTTGAATACCAACCAAGTATTAGTGATATTGTTATTATAAGTGCTAACGCAGACAAACTATTTATAGCTTGTGTGTCTATGTTGATATCACCGGCTGGTGAGCTCCTTCCTCGCCTCGGTGCTGGTGAAAGATTATTTCAGATCATGAATCGTGCCTCTCACCTGGATAGTAGAAGGATGAGGATGTACTCTGACAAGTTGGTACCGTTTGACAGCCAATTTAGACCCGGCAATGGCGAGCGACACAAAAGCATGTTTGGCTTCACCCCCCTTTTCTGTCATTGTTTATCTAAATGGGAATATAACAAGATTATATCAGTCTGTGTCATAGTGACAGCAGGCCTTGTACAGTAGGTGATTTTTTGTTTGTTGGCTCTCATGGATTCTGTAGTGTGTAATATTCAGTGATCTTGTTAAAAAAAACGAACGTTGTGATGTTTTTGAAATGAATGCGCGAATGAGCAAAAATATGTAAATACATATATACATACGTTTTCTGACAGTCGCTTCTGGATGCGTCGTTTTGGGGGCGGTCTTATTTACGTGGCTCACCTTCGACAGCGTCTTCTCCCCGTCATCTTTCTTGTAGCGGTGTAGCGTGCGAGGACGGGAGTGGAAGAAGTGTCAAAAGATGGAGCTAACTGTTTTAATGACATTCTGACTTTACTTAAATCAACAACGGAGCAGCATCTCCTCATCCGTGGCTCACTAGTGCAACAACAACATTGGAAATGTGTCCCGTGAAAAACTGTCCGACCGGAACTCTCTAATAACTAAAGTTCCTTGGGTGAATTATGTAAACTCACTACACCGGTATGTTTTAATGCTTTACTGACAGATTTTTACACTACTTAATATTAGAACTGGCAACAGCAGAGGATGAATGTCCCATAACAAGAAGATAGAGAAAAAGAAGAAGCTTATCGACTATGGCATCGGCACGGACATACGCACATTTTCAGGACTTCTGCAGATCTCAAATACAGATCAGCAGTCACCAGAAGGTAAGAAAAGTTAGTTTTGCTATTGTGAAACAAAACGCCAGATAATATGTCTGCTAATGGGTGCCATTCTGCGATCCTTATACACACACCATAGTAATACTTGTATCACTGACTAGGGTAGCCGTAATGGGCCGACAATCCATCAAGCGGTGCGGCTTCAAAATCGTACTAAAATATTTTGACAGATTTTTGAATGCAGTGTGTAATTTTCTTTATTTTCAATGGAACATAATACGTTTTGTTGTTTAATGGTGTCATATTGCAGTCTACAGGACTACCATCTACTGGTCACACTTATCATTACACCGTGCACTAAATTAAATTGCTTCGAGTTCGGTAAGTACAACCAGAATTATTCCGTACATTAGGCGCACTGTCGAGTTTTGAGAAAATGAAAGTATTTTAAGTGCGCCTTCTAGTCCAAATATACGGTACATGAACAAAGTGAGCCTCTTGTCAGTCATTCACAAACTTTGTTTCGGCTACTTGCAATTCTCCTCCACACGTTTTCCTGTGTGCCGTAGTGTTAGCGACACTAGCTTTAATGTTGGAGATGGAACTCGTCATTTTAATACAACGCTGAATTTTAATGTACGCATTGCTTTGAAACCGTAAGAGAATCATTTTTATTCAAGTCCTCGTATCCGCTGGTAATTGATACAGGCCCCCATATAGCTGCCGGGGGAAATGCCTGTTGTATGATTCTTTCATTTTGGGCCTTTTAGAATCAGCATGGTTTTGTCCATTTGTGTCAAGAAATGAAATTAGGTCTGAAAACCTTTTGACAAGTTGACTTCATGTCCATTAGGACTTTTCAAAGTGTAGAATACCATCCGCCTTAAAACAGAATATTCTACTGTGAAAGTAAACTGGAACATTTATTTTGTGTTTATGCATGACTTCCTGTCCCACATGAGCAGATTTTAGCTCAATTGAACCGCCTTGTTGTGTCGACCACTAAATATACAAGCCAGGCAGTGGAAACTGACACATTGACTTGAAAACAAAAAACAGAACGAGTCTGTCGCCGTGGCGCCGCCATTCCACATCCAGTGGAAATCCCCGGGTACACTTACAAACGTTGCTTGGTGAGATAAATGACGAAACCATACTTGCGATTCGACCACAAGATGGCGTCATAGCAGAGACAACAATACAGAATACAGATTTAAACTGTAAACAACCTAATATTTTCTCCAAGTTTATACATCAGTAACTGACAATAAAATCACAGGGGGCGCTGGAGCCTATCCCAGCTGCACTCAGGCAGAAGGGAATTTATGGATGTATAGATTTTAGGCCATTTTGCCCACCCCTTGTAAAAAGTGGTCTTCTTTTCCTGTGAATAATGTTGTAAAGAGCAGTGTGTTTGTTTTCAGGCCAATTCATATAATAAATTGTTATTTTAAGTACAAACCCCGTTTCCATATGAGTTGGGAAATTGTGTTAGATGTAAATATAAACGGAATACAATGATTTGCAAATCCTTTTCAACCCATATTCAGTTGAATATGCTACAAAGACAACATATTTGATGTTCAAACTGATAAAAAAAAATTGTTTTTGCAAATAATCATTAACTTTAGAATTTGATGCCAGCAACACGTGACAAAGAAGTTGGGAAAGGTGGCAATAAATACTGATAAAGTTGAGGAATGCTCATCAAACACTTATTTGGAACATCCCACAGGTGAACAGGCAAATTGGGAACAGGTGGGTGCCATGATTGGGCATAAAAGTAGATTCCATGAAATGCTCAGTCATTCACAAACAAGGATGGGGCGAGGGTCACCACTTTGCATGAGCAAATTGTTGAACAGTTTAAGAAAAACCTTTCTCAACCAGCTATTGCAAGGAATTTAGGGATTTCACCATCTACGCTCCGTAATATCATCAAAGGGTTCAGAGAATCTGGAGAAATCACTGCATGTAAGCAGCTAAGCCCGTGACCTTCCATCCCTCAGGCTGTACTGCATCAACAAGCGACATCAGTGTGTAAAGGATATCACCACATGGGCTCAGGAACACTTCAGAAACCCACTGTCAGTAACTACAGTTGGTCGCTACATCTGTAAGTGCAAGTTAAAACTCTCCTATGCAAGGCGAAAACCGTTTATCAACAACACCCAGAAACGCCGTCTGCTTCGCTGGGCCTGAGCTCATCTAAGATGGACTGATACAAAGTGGAAAAGTGTTCTGTGGTCTGACGAGTCCACATTTCAAATTGTTTTTGGAAACTGTGGACGTTGTGTCCTCCGGACCAAAGAGGAAAGAACCATCCGAATTGTTATAGGCGCAAAGTTGAAAAGCCAGCATCTGTGATGGTATGGGGGTGTATTAGTGCCCAAGACATGGGTAACTTACACATCTGTGAAGGCGCCATTAATGCTGAAAGGTACATACAGGTTTTGGAGCAACATATGTTGTCATCCAAGCAACGTTACCATGGACGCCCCTGCTTATTTCAGCAAGACAATGCCAAGCCACGTGTTACATCAACGTGGCTTCATAGTAAAAGAGTGTGGGTACTACACTGGCCTGCCTGTAGTCCAGACCTGTCTCCCATTGAAAATGTGTGGCGCATTATAAAGCCTAAAATACCACAACGGAGACCCCCAGGCTGTTGAACAACTTAAGCTGCACATCAAGCAAGAATGGGAAAGAATTCCACCTGAGAAGCTTCAAAAATGTGTCTCCTCACTTCCCAAACATTTACTGAGTGTTGTTAAAAGGAAAGGCCATGTAACACAGTGGTGAACATGCCCTTTCCCAAATACTTTGGCAGGTGTTGCAGCCATGACATTCTAAGTTAAAGGCCTACTGAAAGCCACTACTACCGACCACGCAGTCTGATAGTTTATATATCAATGATGAAATCTTAACATTGCAACACATGCCAATACGGCCGGGTTAACTTATAAAGTGCCATTTTAAATTTCCCGCGAAACTTCCGGTTGAAAACGTCTATGTATGATGACGTATGCGCGTGACGTCAATGGTTGAAACGGAAGTATTGGGACACATTGTATCCAATACAAAAAGCTCTGTTTTCATCGCAAAATTCCACAGTATTCTGGACATCTGTGTTGGTGAATCTTTTGCAATTTGTTTAATGAACAATGAAGACTGCAAAAAAGAAAGATGTAGGTGGGATCGGTGTATTAGCGGCAGTGATCCCACGATAGTTAGAACACACCCTCCGGTTCCCCTTCTTAAAGAGAGGAACCACCACCCCGGTCAGCCAATCCAGAGGTACCGCCCCCGATGTCCACGCGATGCTGCAGAGTCTTGTCAACCAAGACAGCCCCACAGCATCCAGAGCCTTAAGGAACTCCGGGCGGATCTGATCTACCCCCGGGTCCTTGCCACCGAGGAGCTTTTTAACTACCTCAGCAACCTCAGCCCCAGAAATAGGAGAGCCCACCACAGATTCCCCAGGCACTGCTTCCTTATAGGAAGACGTGTTGGTGGGATTGAGGAGGTCTTCGAAGTATTCCCTCCACTGATCCACAACATCCGCAGTCGAGGTCAGCAGAACACCATCCTCACCATACACGGTGTTGATAGTGCACTGCTTCCCCTTCCTGAGGCGGCGGATGGTGGTCCAGAATCGCTTCAAAGCCGTCCGGAAGTCGTTTTCCATGGCCTCCCCGAACTCCTCCCTTGTCCGAGTTTTTGCCTCCGCGACCGCTGAAGCCGCACACCGCTTGGCCTGTAGGTACCTGTCCGCTGCCTCAGGAGTCCTATGAGCCAAAAGAACCCGATAGGACTCCTTCTTCAGCTTGACGGCATCCCTCACCGCCGGTGTCCACCAACGGGTTTTAGGATTACCGCCACGACAGGCACCAACTACCTTGCGGCCACAGCTCCAATCAGCCACCTCTTGTCTTTGTAGTGCATTCATTTGAATATGGGTTGAAAAGGATTTGCAAATCATTGTATTCCGTTTATATTTACATCTAACACAATTTCCCAACTCATATGGAAATGGGGTTTGTACATGTAAATGTACTGAGTGCCTCATGTGACCGAGCAAATCTGGACATTTCTCAAGCATGTTTGTCATTTTGTGTCCTGCAGACGTCTGTGAAGAACAACTTCTGCCTGAAAAACAGGAGTGTAGCTTCAGGATGGTGAAGGAGGATCCATCAAAGAGGAAGACCAGGCGCCACAGACCCTCTGGTGTCTCCTTTTCCTCTTTGACACAGACCCTTCCCTGTAAAAAGGAAGAGGAAGACTCACTGACACCCCACATTAAAGAGGAAGAGGAGGAACACAGCATCAGTCAGGGGGGAGATCATCTTGAAGGACTGGTGGAGTTCCCAGTGACTGGTGTCCCTGTGAAGAGTGAAGATGATGAGGTCAAAGGTGAAAGTGAGGAGAAGAGAGAGGCGGAGCCTCCAAGCAGCAGCTCAACACAACACATGACAACAGAAGCTGATGGAGACCACTGTGGAGGATCACAAGCAGACAAGCTCTTAGCTCCACTATCAGATAGTGAGGACACAACGTCACACTCTCCTGACACTGATGATGAAGACTCTAAAGATGATAAGACATGTCACACTGACAACACTCACTTGAAATGTTCTCACTGTGACAAAACCTTTAAATACCATAGTCGTCTGAAAGCACACATGAGAATACACACTGGTGAAAAACCTTTTTCTTGTTCAATCTGTGGCTTATGTTTTACAAGTAAGGACCAGTTGAAAGTGCACATGAGAAGACACACTGGAGAAAAACCTTTTGTTTGTTCAATATGTGGTAAAGGCTTTGTACAAAGTAGCAATTTGAAAGTACACATGAGAAAACACACTGGTGAAAAACCTTTTGTTTGTTCAATCTGTGGTAAAGGCTTTGTACAAAGTAACAGTTTGAAAATACACATGAGAACACACACTGGAGAAAAACTTTTGACCTGTTCAATCTGTAGTAAAGGTTTTATAGAAAGTCGCTATTTGAAAGTACACATGAGAACACACACTGGTGAAAAACCTTTTGTCTGTTCGATCTGTGGTAAAGGCTTTGTACAAAGTAACTATTTGAAAAGACACATGAGAACACACACTGGTGAAAAACCTTTTATCTGTTCAATCTGTGGTAAGGGTTTTGTACAACGTAACAATTTGAAAGAACACATGAGAACTCACACTGGTGAAAAACCTTTTTCTTGTTCAATCTGTAGCTTATCTTTTGCAAGAAAGGAATATTGGAAATTGCACATGAGAACACACATTGGTGAAAAAACGTTGTCCTGTTCAATCTGTAGTAAAGGTTTTTTAGAACGTCACAATTTGAAAGTACACATGAGAACACACACTGGTGAAAAACCTTTTATCTGTTCAATCTGTGGTAAAGGTTTTACAGAAAGTCAGAATTTGAAAAGACACATGAGAACACACACTGGTGAAAAACCTTTTTCTTGTTCAATCTGTGGCTTATCTTTTACAAGGAAGGAAATTTTGAAAGTGCACATCAGAACACACACTGGTAAAAAAACGTTGTCCTGTTCAATCTGTAGTGAAGGTTTTTTATACAGTCGCAATTTGAAAGTACACATGAGAACACACAATAGTAAAACACCTTTTTCCTGTTGAATCTGTGGTAAAGGTTTTACATACAATCAGTGTTAGAAAAGACACAAGAGAACACACACTGGTGAAAAATCACATTCTTGTTCAATCTGCAACAGAAGCTTTTGTGAACGATCAAACCTTGTAGCACACATGAGAACACACCCAAGAGAGAAAGTGTTGAGTTGCAGTGTGTGTGGTGAAAGATTCTCTTCTAAGTACCAGTGTAAGAAACACAAGTGTGCTGGTGAGAACAGCAGCAGCAAATGAAACTGCAGGATTTTAAAATAAACTGTCAAGACTTTAATTTTGACTTTCTATCAACATCAGCACATATAACATGTGTGACATTGTTGTTTGTGGAACAATGTTTTTAATATGCTTCTACATTTATAAATTATATATTTTATATTGGTGCTTTTTTCAGTCAAGTACATGCATTAATATGCAACATTGTGTACTTTTATTAAAAAAAGAACAATTTGACTGAAAAGGTGAGAGTAAACAGTGGAAGACATATTTTACATACAATAAATGTTTTATGTGTATATATATTCATCATACAATTTTAGACTTATTCATAATAGTGTTTTTTTATAGGTGTTTGAAATATTGAAGTATTACATATTTGTATTTCTAATTGTTAATAATCCGATAGATTAGCACCTTTATATGATATACATATGTACTGGTTCACATCTGAAACACTCCAGGAAGCATATTATTATTTACTTTATACATCATTTTTCTTTTATACAATTTTAAAATGTGTAACTTTATGAATCATTTGTTGGGTCTCTATACCATTTTATTAATTATCTTTATTATGCTCTTTTGTAATATGATGATTGTGTTGTGATTGTTTAATATGTATGTCCCCAGACATACAGTACATATAATGTGTGAGAAAAAGGCTATATTACAAACTTACATTTGTGGATTAAAAAAATTCCCATGGCCTCAATAAATAAACAGGAAGCCCCAGAGAATACTTTGGACTGCATGGTATGCTTTGATACACAATCCACTAAATTATTTATTCAAGTGTTTAATTGTTTGTTCTTTTTTGATGTATTGATTGATACATTTTTATTTCAAATATGCATAAAAAAAGAACAAGCCTGATCCAACACAGTGCTATAGCCTTAACAGCCATTATAACAAAATGAAAACAATGGAGAATAAAAAACGAAAACAAATGAGCATTGGACTTTCTTCCTATTTATTTCTTTTTTTTTTTACATATTTGAAAAGGAGTGAGAAGAAGTTTACACTTATTTAATCCCACCCCTTTTCTTTAAATCATACATTACTCTGAGCTAGAACTACCTGTTCACTCTATGTACAAACTTAATGAACTTGTATATACATACATTATAGATATATACATACATATGTACACTACACACATACATAGCAACACCATTACCACTAGCGATCATGGAAATGGTATCATGCCACCACAGCAACACCACTGCCTCAATGGGCAGCCCCACACTCTTCTGTAACATAAACAAGCCAATATCAAAGCCCTTCTTCATCTCTGTACCTCTGGAATACCATGTACCTATACTTCCTTTTAAACTGCTTTATGTTTGGACATTGCTTTAACTACACATTCAAACCATTCCATAATTTCACTCCACAAATTGAAATACAAAAACTTTTAATGGTCGTTCTATAACTAAGCATTTTGAAATTTAAATTCCCCCTTAAATTATAACCGCCCTCTTGTGTGCTGAACAATTTTTGAATGTTTCCTGGGAGTTTATTTATTTTGGCTTTATACATTTTTTGTGCAGTTTGATACAAAATAATATCATTAAATTTCAATATTTTTGACTGTAAGAATAGTGAGTGAGTATGGTCCAGATATCCAACCTTGTTGATGATGCGTACAGCTCTTTTCTGAATTATAGTTATTGAGTTTAATGAGCTTTTATAATTATTCCCTCTTGAACTACGCAGCTAGAGAAGCATGAGGGAAAATAAGTCGAAAGTGGAGCCATAAAAATGCTTTTAACCACAAGAAAGCTGCTCATTTATTTAATAATTGCATGTTATTTCAGGTGTGTAAAGACATTTAGTTATTTCATTTTAAACCCTCTCATTTATTTAGTTTTTCTCACCTGTGTGACAACATTTGGTTTGAGCATTGTCTTGGTTCAATTTGTGTTTGGAATCAGAGAAATACCCGCACACTTTCTGTGCATCTGGTTTTTGGAGTTGTTGGGAAGAAAAAAGTCTGTGATTTGAACCAACCTGGCGGGTGGCTTGTTCAGTCTCCTGACCGTGGCTTTCTCTCAAGGGGACTCCATCATTTTTCACAGAAATGATGCCTTAGCCTGGACATATGACACTCGCATATCTTTCATTTGTTCCCATTCCAGACAATGCTGTTGCTATTACGGCTCTTGTAACGACAGGGACATTCTTCTTGGACTGTAATATTTTGGTGTGTATGGTCTACTCTCAGGAACTGTTCCCCACTTCAGTCAGGTAAGCAATATATATATACTGTGTATGAATGTTCTCATATATCCAGGTCATTGTAATCTAAGGGCATTTAATCAATCGCAACTAGCAGGGGCGTCACTAGCTTTTAAGGACAGGGGGGCTTAGCCCCCAGGAGATGCACAGGATGCGGGAGAACATAGCGCACAAGCACAAATCTTCACAAACGGCTAACAAAGACTTAGAAATGTTTCATTGTTATTATTATTATTTCAGTGGGTTTATTTTCAATCTGTGTTCAGTACAACAACAAACATGGGTCTGCACAGTAACATTTTGTTTACAGCATCAACAAGAAACATTAATGACTTGCATGATCCTTCAAGATACACTGAAACACAATAAAAGTCGTGGCATTAGCCTCTATGTTATAGAGGCTAATGCCACCACTTTCGCTCACAATACAATAATTGGTTGTTCCTAAATATTTTGAAGTTGTACAGATTACATTTTGGGCACACATGTGTCTAAAATGGTTGTAAATTCAAGCCCTGGAAATATTACTTAATTACTTGAATTAAAGTAATATCTGGATCGGGATAATTTGGCTTATATATAATATATTTAAATATATATATTTTGGCAAGCCGTTAAGGAAATTAAATATATATGGAAGTCTGAATAGAAATGAGAAATGTTTATATATACTGTAAATAAGAAAGACTTAGTCTGCTGATCTGAAAAAGAGCCAAAGCTGTCAAAGAGCGGACCATCTTCAAAGTGCAATGCTGAAACAAATAATGCAAACAATAAAATGTAACTTCCAGGGCTTGAGATTAACGTAGTCCCGTCCTCACGGGGACATAAAAGAAATGCACGGGATGAAATTAAATGCTCCCCGGGACGATGGCTTTTAACCATTTTATTTATTTTTCTTTTTATGTATTTATTGTTTTTACATTTTATATTAAATGTCTTGGTTTTTCCTCCCTCTGGAAATCCTATGAAATGTTTAACAAGCCATCCTATAATAATACAACAGCTACTAATGCAACAATACAATAAAACAGTGGTCCCCAACCTTTTTGTAGCTGGGGACCAGTCAACGCTTGAAAATTTGTCCCACGGACCAAGGAGGGGGTGGGGGGGGGGGGGGCTTTTTATTTTATTTTTATTTTTTCATAAAGAAATACAATCATGTGGGCTTACGGACTGTATCCCTGAAGACTGTATTGATCTATATTGATATATAATGTATATATTGTGTTTTTTATGTTGATTTAATTTTTTTAAAAAAAAAACTTTTTTTTTTTTTAAATTTCTTGCACGGCCCGGTACCAATCGGTCGGTTGGGGACCACTGCAATAAAACAAATATATTTAATGATCTTGTTTTCATTATTTTAACAATAGGCTAATGTATTTTACTTCATATAGATTCTACAAGAAACACTATTTATTTGTATTTACAATTGCAGACACAAGGTTCTTGTTCTGCAGTGCTGTGTGCTAATGTGTCTCGTACACCTGCAGGACCGCAAGCAAGGTCGCAGAGAAAATGTGGACTGGATTTTGAGTGATGTGGGCATTTTCTATATGACCAAGTGGAATGGATTGGATACTGACGCACAAAAGGGGCTCTCTACCTTACACTATGAAGTGAGGGGAAAGTGAGTGAATAATGACAGGTTATATGATTATTTATTTAAACTCATATTCAGGCCACTTTATAATGAATATGTCGGCATGTATTTGTAAAAAAAAAAAAAGTTTTTTTTTTTTTTTTTTTTAACACCAAATTATTTAGGGGGTCTTAAGAACATTTTAGGGGGGCTTGAGCCCCCCTAAAATAGGCCTAACAACGCCAATGGCAACTAGACTGGTTGGTTTGTCTTAGAAGACTATTCGTCTCTGATGAGTATGTTTTAACAGTTCCTGCTCATAGACTTAGATTGGTCAGATCTAGTCTTAGACTTAGATTGGTCAGATCTAGCATCATAATAATCCCCTCAATTATTCCCAAAAATGGATTAACTCGCTGGAATATTAAGACAATATAACATACATCCATAAACGTGGACGCATATGCAAAAGTGCAATATATTTATCCGTAAAGTAATCTATTTATGTATATCTCTACCTTATTGCTCTTTTATCCTGCACTACCATGAGCTAATGCAACAAATTTTCGTTCTTATCTGTACTGTAAAGTTCAAATTTGAATGACAATAAAAAGGAAGTCTAAGTCTAGATCTAGGCTAGCGGCTAGTGCCAAAACCCTAAATATTTATACCAGTCCAGTTGCGATTGATAGAATGCCCTGAGATCAACATATATACTGTGTATTCTTCTCAGGGTCACGGGGTTGTGAGGGCTGTGACTCTGTTTTGGTTATCAAAGTAAGGCCATACAGCAGGGATATTAAACTTAATTGGTAATTGGGTTATACTTGTGTAGCGCTTTTCTACCTTCAAGATACTCAAAGCGCTTTGACACTATTTCCACATTCACCCATTCACACACTGATGGCGGGAGCCGCCATACAAGGCCCTAACCACAACCCACAAGAGCAAGGGTGAAGTGTCTTGCTCAAGGACACCACGGACGGTTGGTAGAAGATGGGGATCGAACTAGGAATCCTCAGGTTGATGGCACGGCCACTCTCCCAACCGCGCCACGCCTTAATTGTTTTGGGGCCCACATTTGCAGAAAGCTAAGAACTCAGGGGCTTCTGTCTTAGCTATTAGTCCCATTTTGTATATTCTAGAGCAGTGTTTTTCAACCACTGTGCGCTGTGAGGTACAGTCTGGTGTGCCGTGGGAGATTATGTAATTTCACCTATTAGGGAAAAAATATTTTTTGCAAACCAGTAATTATAGTCTGCAAATAGTGTGCCGTTGTTGAGTGTCGGTGCTGTCTAGAGCTCGGCAGAGTAACCGTGTAATACTCTTGCATATCAGTAGGTGGCAGCCGGTAGCTAATTGCTTTGTAGATGTCGGGAACACGTCTTGTGAGACGAACAGGGTTTGTTGTCGTATCTAATGCTTTAACCAAAAATAAACAAAAGGTGAGTGCCCCTATGAAAAGGTATTGAAGCTTAGGGAGGCTAAAACCTAACTGGCTACAAAGTAAACAAAAACAGAATGCTGGACGACAGCAAAGACTTACTGTGGAGCAAAGACGCCATCCACAATGTACATCCGAACATGACATGGCAATCAACAATGTCCCCACAAAGAAGGATAGCAACAACTTAAATGATTGCTAAAACAAAGCAGATGCGGGGAATAGCGTTTAAGGAAGACATGAAACTGCTACAGGAAAACACCAACAAAACAGGAAAAGCCACCAAAATAGGAGCGCAAGACAAGAAGTAAAACACTACACACAGGAAAACAGCTGTAGTAGAATTTCTGACCTTTGACCTATATTTCATGCCTGTCAAGAATGTACGCTCATTTAATTTCTCTTCGATTCTGTGCCATTGAATGAACCGGGTGTGGGACAAAAGTGAATATTAAGTCGTGCCAACCTGTCTACAGAATGTTTTGATTGTTTAAGTATGATTAAGGAATCCAAGGATGTTGCAAAAACAAACATGTCAAAGACCACAAGAGTGACGCACAAGAAAAAACAGTGACACACATAGAGACATAAAAATGGCAGGAGACCGGGACTCGAGAGAGATTGCTTTTTGTGAGTCCTCCGGAGGACGTTTGTGTGTCTGCATGGACAGCTCAATATGACTTGATAATGGGTAAATAAACTTTTTGTACTAAATTCACTTTTGTTGCTGTTTAAGCTTCGGACAATCCACTACACAGCAAAAAACTCCAAATAAGTCACGGCGTGATGTGACAGGTGGTGACAGTAAACCTACTTTGAGACAAGAGCTATAGTTATGCATGCTTGGTTATGGTTTAAAGTCGTATCCAACAATTGAAACAGCTTTTTACTGTCAACTGAGTTTAGTTTTTTAATGATTTCTGAAGGTGGAGTACACCCTGGACAAGATGCTCTGATAAAAACTTAATAACAAACACAAGAATGCACACACAGGAGAAAACTATTCATGTGCTCAGTTTGTAATAAAGGATTCCCTGTGAAGAAACTTTTGATAACAGACAAAATGATACACACAGGCTCAGTTTGTAATAAAAGACTCTGTGAAGAAAGTTTTGATAACAGACAAAATAATACACATTGGAGAAAAAACATTAATGTGCTCAGTTTGTAATAAAAATGCTTTGTGAAAAAACTTATGAAAACAGACCAAATAAAAAATATGTGCTCAGTTTGTAATAAAAGATTCTCGGTGAAGTAACTTTTGATAAAACACAAAAGAATACTAACTGAAGAAAAAGCATTAATGTCCTGAGTTTGCAATTAAAGACGTTCTGTGAAGAAACTTTTGATAACAGACAAAATAATACACACTGGATAAAAACCATTAATGTTCTCAGTTTGTAATAAAATATGCTCTTTTAAAAAAAGTTATGATAACAGACAAAATAATACACACTGGATAAAAACCATTAATGTTCTCAGTTTGTAATAAAATATGCTCTTTTAAAAAAAGTTATGATAACAGACAAAATAATACACACTGGATAAAAACCATTAATGTTCTCAGTTTGTAATAAAATATGCTCTTTGAAAAAAAACTTATGATAACAGACAAAATAATACACACTTGAGAAAAAACATTAACGTGCTCAGTTTGTAATAAAATATTCTCTGTGAAAAACTTTTGAAAACAAACAAAACAACGCACACTGGAGAAAAAACATTAATGTGCCCAGTTTGTAATAAAAGATGCCCTGTAAAGAAACTTTTGATAACAGACAAAATAATGCACACTGGAGAAATACCATTAATGTTCTCAGTTTGTAATAAAATATGCTCTTTGAAAAAAACTTATAACAGACAAAATAATACACACTTGAGAAAAAACATTAACGTGCTCAGTTTGTAATAAAAGATTCTCTTTGAAGAAACTTTTGATAAGAAACAAAATAATGCACACTGAAGAAAAACCATTAATGTGCTCAGTTTGTAATAAACGATGCTCTGATAAAAATGTGATAACAAACAAGAATGCACACAGGAGAAAAACATTCATGTGCTCAGTTTGTAATAAATTATTCCCTGTGAAGAAACTTTTGATAACAGAAAAACAATTACACACTGGGAAAAAAAACGATAAATGTGCTTAGTTTGTAATAAAAGACTATCTGTGAAGAAAGCTTTGATAATAGACAAAATAATACATACGGGAGAAAAACCAATACTGTGCTCAGTTTGTAAAAAAAAAATGCTTTGTGAAAAAACATATGTAAACAGACAAAATAAAAATCATGTGCTCGGTTTGTATTTAAAGATTCTCAGTGAAGAAACTTTTGATAACAGACAAAATAATACAAACTGAAGAAAACCATTAAAAATGTGCTGAGTTTGTAATTAAAGACTCTCTGTGAAGAAACTTATGATAACATACAAAATAATACACATTGGAGAAAAAACAATGTGTTCAGTTTGTAATAAAAGATTATCTGTAAAAGAAACTTTTGATAACAGACAAAAGAATACAAACTTAAGAATAACGATTAATGTGCTCAGTTTGTAATAAAAGATGATATGTGAAAAACTTGATTACAAACAAAATAATACACTCTGGAGAAAAAAACAGTAATGTGCTCAGTTTTAAATAAAAAATGCTCCGTGAAAAGACGTATGAAAACAGACAAAATAATACACATTGGAGAAAAACAATTAATGTAAATACAGACTCTCTGTGAAGAAACTTCAGATAGTGAATACAATAATACACACTGGAAAAGAGACCATAAACGTGCTCAGTTTGTAATAAAAAATATTTTCTGTGAAGAAACTTTCGATTATAACCCTTGTGTGGTGTTCATATTGTTGTTACTCAGCCAGTGTTTGTGGGTCTGATGGACCCGTTGCATTTTGTGGCTTTTAATGCCTCACAATCAAACACTTTTATGTTAAAATACTGAACAGATGTTTACCTTATCCCAAAAAACATCTGTAATGAAGTCCTTCGAGAGGCTGGTAAAAGAATATATTGTCTCCAGACTTCCCCGCACATTCAACCCATACCAGTTGCTTATCGCCCTAACCGCTCCACAGAGGACGCCATCTCCTCTGCACTCCACCTGAGCTTAGAACATCTGGAAGGAAAGGACACACACGTGCGGATGTTGTTTCTGGACTTCAGCCTCGGCGTTCAACACCATCATCCCGCAGCATTTGGTGAGCAAACTGGCCCCCCTTGGATTCAGTACCCCCCTATGCAACTGGCTGCTGGACTTCCTCACAGACAGACCCCAGTCTGTGAGAGTGGGCGACAACACCTCCAGTGCCATCTCCCTGAGCACAGGCTCCCCCCAGGGCTGCGTCCTGAGTCCGCTGCTGTTCACGTTGATGACCCATAACTGCTGCGCCAGGTCCACTACTAACCACATTGTGAAGTATGCGGACGACACAACAGTAGTGGGCCTCATCCGTGACAACAACGACATGGACTACAGGGAGGAGGTGAAACATCTGGTTGACTGGTGCAGAACCAACAACCTGGTCCTGAACGTTGACAAGACCAAGGAGATCATCGTTGACTTCAGAAAGCACCAGTCCAGCCACGCTCCACTCTTCATCACAGGCACAGCGGTGGAGATGGTAAGCAGCACACCGGAGCTCTTTTAAAAAGAGCTCAGCAGCGCATGCACTTTTTGGGTCGGATGAAAAGAGCACAGCTCCCTCCCCCCATTCTCAGCGCATTCTACAGAGGCACTATAGAGAGCCTACTGACCAACTGCATCTCTGTCAGGACTGGAGCCTGCAATGCCTCAGACTTGAAGTCTCTCCAGAGAGTGGTGAGGACGGCGGAAAAGATCATCAGGACTCCTCTTGTTCCTATTCAGGAG